>NC_088884.1:15509548-15809842 GCF_037157495.1 Lathamus discolor | reverse complement strand
AACAGAAGTCCCTAAACCCCAAAATCTAGCCATGCTTAGCAGGTAAACAGAGTGAAAGTGTGCTGATTTTAAAGGTTATTTGGTAAGCAACATGTCTGCATAATGTCTCTGCAAGCTTTTTTTGTCTTAAGGTTTTAACTTCAAAGATAAATATTTATGGCGTATGACCAGGGTGTCAATCTACAATAGCATTACATGGGCAAAACTGAAAAAAACAAACAAACCTCCAAACCAAATATATTTTATATGTACTAAGTAATGTTTTCCAATCACTAAAACTAAATGAATAATTAGATCTATTTATTACTTTGGAACTGAAGAACAAGACAGAGGTACAGAAATTCCTTGGAAGAGTTGGAGCCTGCAAAAACAATTTCCCAGCTGTCCTCAAACTCCGCTGAGCAACGGCTGCTGAGTATCAGTAACAGGAATGTTGAGTTCACACATAACAAGATGCTGTGAGATACTCCATTAACCTACTCTCATCTGATTAACACCTAGCGTCTGAGATTGATTTCCTGTCCCCTAGGCTTAGTGGGAATATTTACAAACAAAAAAGAGGAATCTTGATTTATGGCTTGGTTTTTTTTTTTTACATTTCTATTCCATGGCATGTTTGTACCATAAAAAGTGCTAAAGGAACCTAGTCATATGTCGTATCTGGAAACTCCTACTCTCTTAATAGAATAAGAATGGAATATCAAGAGCTGAATTAGCATTTTTTGGTACAATTCAGAGTAAGATACTTCAAGAAACAGTGAGATTCTTTTTGGAAACACAGTTTTGAACGCTGTTTTTGAACATTGTTCCAAGAATTTCTAAAAAAGTCAGGGTGCCTTTTTAATATATGCTGGGGCAATTTTTCTCCGACTGCAGTTTTCCCTTTCCTAGTAATATCAGTAAAATGAATATTTTCAAACAATGTTCACTGCATTAATATACTTTCCCCCTCAGTGTGAGTTCCCACAAAATCTATGGTGTTTTTATAGTGTTGTTTAAACTTGAAATATGGAGAAACCTTTCCTAATAAATCTCATGCTATACCCTCAGCAGACAGGATACAATTTGGGTTACCTTGCTCTACTCCTAATGGAGGGAAATGCTTTCTCTGTGTACTCCCTCTTCTCACATATCTGTCTTAGAAATAACAGCAATAATGATGTGATTTGCCAGTAATACCCATTAGGCCAGACCTGGAACAATTCATGCTGTGGATTAAATTTCTAGATATCAAAATTATTTTAAAATTCTGACACTAAGTAATAGAGTAGCATCATAATATTTGCATCTGAAATGCCCCAAGTAGGAGAAGTGATGTGATTTATTGCTGATCCCCATCTTCATGGAAAACATGTAAGTCTTTCTGGTCAATGAAATGGATAACTCAGCTACCTCTTTCAGGGAACATGGCTGGCTGCTTACATTCACATTTTCCAGGCATGGAAAGCCAAAAACTTGGTGAATAAATTAATTCCTAAGTGAAAAAAGAGAACATGCCCGCTTTCTGCGTGCCACTTTATACGAGCAGTCTGGCACATTTTTTAAATTTTAGTGACATTTTCTGCAATACAGCATGTACTACAGCAGAAGTAACAGCCTTTTTCATATATAATCGATACTGTACCAACCCCGTTCAAAGACAAGTCAGACTAACAATACTTTGAGATGGCTGGCACATTATGCATTCTGGAAATTCTAATTTTATGTAAATTTGGGAAATGTATGCATGTGCCAGAGTTGCTCTTTGTTCATGCACTGTTTTAGCATGTCTAAGTAGGAGAGGCTGCCGTACAACATGCGTTGCAAAACAGCAGATGGGGGTGATTTAGTCTCCGAGGAACTCTAATTTCCTCTGAAAAAGTACTCAGGTTTGTTATTTTACTACTATAGGGAAATATATATCTTTAAATATATTAACAATTAGTGCTTGTCTAGTTGGAAAATATCTCGGAATACCTTTAAGAAATAGTTTTCTGTGTGGACACTAATTCCTCTCTAGGAGTCCACTGTGAAAATGGATTAAGTTAAACTGGAAATAAAACCCTGAAGTCTTAGTGTTGAAGAGCATCTACATAGAGACTTAGAGCACAGCAGTTATTGTGCTTGAAATTCATGCCCTGACATATTTTGTTGTAGCTTCCCCATACAGACAGACCCACACTGTATTACCTCCAGATGAAGTTACAAAATGCAACTGTTTCTTTCTGCATTTACTGATAAAATTCTCCACTGAAGACTGATTAGGGGTGACAAAACTTTGCAGTCAGAGGTTGAATAGTGCATCCCTGAAATACTCATTTTATGCAGATTTAGGAAATAAATACATTTACAATGGTTTCCTCTTTGTTCTGCCACTGTTCTGGCATGTCAGATTAGTGGTAGATGCCACACAGCAGGAGCTAGGAAATTCTGCCTGAAAAAGGGATGAGGTTTAGAGTCATTTTAGTCCCTGTCAAGACCAGAGTTTCCAAGTAAAGGGACACATTTAATACTGTTGTAATCAGGATATTTTAAACATTTAAAGGGCTCGTGTTTGTGTTGTCAGATTATTTGCTGGAATTTCATATCCAAGCAGCTGCGTGCATTTGGCTGGGGCGTAGGAAGAAAGGAAGCTTGTGTATACCGTGCTCTTTAACATTGCTTCAGCCTCAAAAAGATTTGAGGCTAACAACTTTGATGTATAATTTCAAATTAATATTCCTGAAATCCTCATTTCGGTTATCACCTTCCAGATATGAAATTCAAAGGTGGCTCTAAGTCTCGTTGGCAGTAGGATGATCCACAACTTGTCTGAGTTCGTGCAAAACTTCCCACTAATTTTTACTGCACAGAATCAGGATACTTATGACAAATTTATGGTGTTTGGGAAAAGCATGGTTAGATTATGGTGTCTACAACCTACGATTTTTTTAGAATGCCAAGATATATATGACTGTAGAAATACTATGTTCAACTGAAAATCCATGATATAGTCTATATTCAACTTGAATCTTTCAAATGTATTATTAAATAGCAAGAATCTTTCGCATTTCTTTGAAAAATACTGGTGCAGTGAAAAGAAAGCCAGGCTGAAATACTGTCCATGGAGCAAGTACAAAATTCCCTAAGGTGATGAATTCGGTGAGCCAGATTAACAGGCTGGCATGGATTTGCAAACTTCCCCCACCTCCAAGTTTGAATCCATGTATTCACTTGAATATATTTTAGCTTCATTTGCTCAGGACAGCCTTATAGGATTGTCCTTTTCTTTGGCCTCTGGCTTACATCTGTGCGTAGAGTGTCTACAAGGCTTATCATCTCCAAAGGGAAACCCAAATATCCAAGGGATGAAGCCCCAGGAACAGGGATTTTGAGTTTCCCTGGTGACATAAACATCTCTTCGTCAGAATAACCTTTCATGGTGGTCTAAGTAAATATATCTTAAGGAAGTGCATTTTTACTTTTCAGGCCTGTAGGAACACACATATGGAGTCAGCCACATTTCAAATAAGCCACCATATTTCAAGAAAGGGTATCACACTTAGCAACTATGGAAGCATATGGGACAATTTTTATCTTGTTTTTTAAGTGCGTATATTTGTTGGCATATATGTGTAAGATGCTGGATCTTACATTCTGGGGGCTGCAAGGACCCAACTACCATTGTTGTGGTCAATTATGAAGAAAAAAGTAGCATACATTAGGTCAGAGAGAGAGATATTCAAACTGTGGGCTGAGATATGGAAGTCTCTTAATTTTATTTTTCAGTGGAGAGGATTCAGTTTCATCCTATCTGTTGCTCCTCATAAATCGTATCACAGATTTGAAATCTGAAGCCTGCCGTGGTTGGCATTTAAGCTGAACACCAACATGCTTTTGCTGCTTTACCTGTGAAGTAGCAATCTATATTGAATGTCCTTGAAACTGTCATTTTGGTAGACCGATTTTTTTCATGCAGAGCAATCTGGGTTCAGAAGCACAGGTAAACCAAATATTGTTAATATTCACTAGCATACTTTCTCACCCTTGAAAGGAGAGTTACAAGTATTAGCTATTAAATTACCAGAGGGATTAAAATGGAATAGCCTGTCTGCCCTTTCATAATCTGTCGGTCCTGGGTCCAAAAAGAAAGAGGTGCAGAAGCTTTACCTGTTCAGGGCCAGACCCAGCAGCCCCCATGTCTGCTCTGTAAGTAAAAGCACAATCTATCCCATGACTGCTTCACTAACTACATCTTCTATGACACTTAAAAAGTTAGTTTTACATAGTAACATTTTTGTATTTTCACAGTTGAGATGGTCTTGGATCCAGTCTTGTGTCTAAGCCTAATAAGTTTACCAGTGTGTAACTTTATTGTGTAGTTTTGCATGTCTAAACATTTTCAATAAGTTCAGTATAGCTGTGGTTTACATTAATTCAGGAACATGCATGATCCAAATAACCCCTGGAGAGCATGACATCTGACTTCAGAATATGCAGATTGTATTTAAATCCAAAATATATCCTAGAACACAGATATAAGCTAAGAATCTAGTATAGTGGTATGACTGAGGCAATGTAAGTATATATAGTCTTCCAATTTTAATAAAATATTTAGTTCCACTCAAAGTAAAAACAAACATTTCCACAGTGGAATAATGAATATAAAATAATTTTAATTTTATCTCACCACTTATACATATTTACATCTTGTATTAGTCATGCATTCTTTTTTCTTTGAATGTCCTTTTTCTGGTGCATCACAATTGCATTCTAGCACTTACTTCTTTCAGGCAACTTTTACAGCTCACCTCTTTCCTTGATCCATTTATGAAGGGTGTATCCTTCACTAATAAAACTTGATGCAGTTTTGTCTTTGATATTTGAGCTCTTGTAGCCATGTCCAGTCTCAAAGATTCACACAATCATTGCATGTCTTGTTCACGCAGTAAAAGATACACTTTAATTTAAATGTATGCATTTAAAACTGTAGTGTATCTAAGGGTTTGGCTGAGGTTTTAGGCCGCGTTTGCACCTGTAAAAACTCAGAATCTGAGGATACAGACTATGCGAGAGTTTTTGCACCCAGCACCAAACCATGCTGTATTCAAGCTCTGCTTGTCTTCTCAGATGAAAATTGCAAAGATGGGGTGAAGGGGATGTGTGGGTGTAATGGTATAATTAGGCACGTACTGCTTTATTTTAGCACATACTGTCCCCTGCTGGAAATAATCGTATTACTGGTGAAACTAACCTTTAAGAGCAGTTGTGCGTTTGTCCTTCCACCTACCATTCAAAAAGGTGAGTAAGAAGGTAAAGCCTCCTTTGCCTTTCCCTCTCAGACAAAGACAAATGGCCTCCCTGACCCACCCCTTCATCACCACAATGTCAAGTGTAAACATTTCCATTTGTTGAGGCTTTCACTCCATCAGGTGGGATTGCTATATGCAAGATGCAGTTGACAGCACTGCAGAGGCTCCCGCAGGAGGAAAATGACATGTTTTGACCTTTCCATGGGATAGGCTGCCATGTTCGCATCAGCATGCCTTGGGGTTCAAGGCATGTTTTTCCTAGGGAAAATCTTCCCATGGTGTTAGTGGTTGTTTGCTGGCTGCCCCACACAACCCTCACTGAGCTTCAGAAACATTTTGTTTTTCCAGAAGATGTCAAGTGGAAATAAGTACTGTCTGCAACAATTCCCTGTTTCATTGCAGAAATGAGACATGAAGCATTACATTCACTTGTCTTCTTCCCAGAGGTCAAAACCTTCCCTCTCCACTACAATGCAGAGCAGCAGGTGATCAGGGGAAAGCAAAGGTCTGGGGCATGAAAGCAGCCTGGCTGCCATGGCTCAGGATCTGACAAACATAATAGGGCTTCTGGGCTGACCATGACTCCATGCCCATCCCTGCTCTCACCCATCTCCAGGTCACTGGAATTTCCTGGCTTATGGTTCCAAGGTTATTTCAGTGCACACCAATGCCATCCCTTGGTGAACAGCAGAATTGGTGTCATTAATACAAAGCTGACATTGGTGAGAATCAGCGGTTTTTGTTTGCTTAGAAGACGCAGTGATACTTGGGTGTCTCTGGCTATTCAGTTATAATTGGTGCAGCTTTGCTAGACTTCATGAGTTGGTTTATGCTCTTCTTTTTCTTCTTTAAAATTTCAATTGTTAGCTCTAGGTACATGAGGTAAATTCTTGCCATTCATTTTTACGTAGCAATGATGAGATAAGAAGTTTCAGAGACTGAAACATCCTTCCTCAACAAATTTTCTATTTTAAAGACTGAATTTCTGACATTCATGTGGCATTTTCCATAAAACTTCGCAATACATCAAAATGATGACTGTCTAGTGAAGATCTTAACAAAATTATGTACATCTTGACAATTATGCAGCCTGTGTGTGACTTTCAGAAACCAATAACAATTTCTGTATCTGCATTTTATGTTGATGTCCCTCTGTTTGTTAATTACCATTTGGTTTTATCTTTCTCAGCAGCTGTTTGTCTCTCTTTTAGAGGGTAGACTGTATCACAGACCAATGTGTTACCAAATATTTGTTTTTCTTGGAACCTTGGAACTCAGTGTTTTGGATAAGAAAATTTTTCACTATGAACCATTGTTCAGAATCTTTTTCAACACATTGTGTAGGTAATATTAATAAAGCTATAAAATTATGTGTGAGTAGGAATCCCCATTATTATTTTTTTCTTATTTAAAAATACAATAACAAATAGGAAATCCACACTGTTCAGTGCACACAGAGATTGATTTACAGTGTTAGCCATGGGACTGTCACATTATATAGACTTTATATGGGTCCATTATTAGAGGATGCACATGCTTTTTTGTTGTACTAAGTAACTTTAATACTATAGACTATAATGAAATGGGAATTGTATGAGAGAATATAGTTCAACCTAGAGCAAACAACTTCTGGGACATTTTGATTTTAATGTGCTTTTCCTTTGTCCTTAATGTCTCATCTCTAATGTTTCTTTATCCTTTCCCTTTAAAAATTGTTGGTCTCCTGTTAAAACAGAAACAAGAGAATAAAAAAATGAAAAGGAAAGGAAAATAGGAAAAAAATTCAAATTAAGTACCACATATATGCGTGTTGAAGCTAGGTGCTCTATAAGATTCTTTGCATATGGCAAGTCAGTATATTAGACAAAATCTCCATTCAAAACCCATTGATGTTCTTTAACTAAAATGCCTTTAACATTTTTTTTCCTTTCTCCAAAATATTAAGGACTTACACAAAGGATTTTGGCATCCAGCAGATTCACAGGAGAAAATAGAACTATAGACAACTGCTTAGCAGGACTGAGAGTTTCAGCCCTGTGTTCTTCCTTAACTTACTGGTTCTTATCCTCCTTGCCTTCAGCTCTCATTGTAATAAAGGCATGAGAAAGAAGTATTATTTTTCAAACTAAAAGTCTCATAGTTAAATTCACAAAAAAGTGGTTTTTGTTGAACACAGGGCACATCCATGTGGAAGATAAGACCAAACTGAGCACCTGTCCCTGCTCCAAGCTGCAGGAATAGGGCCAAATTCGGACCGGAAGCTGTATCGCCATGCAGAGGAGACACTGTCTCCATGTTAACGTGCTGAAAGAGAGGTTATACTGGTGTGCGCACATCTTTTTGTGTGTTTTATGTTCTCCTGGAATTGGCTCATTCTGGGAGAAAAGGTGAAGTTTCACTAGAAAATAACCTAGACCCTAATGCTTTAGGTGTCTTCCTAGAAAGCAGGACATGTGAGTTCAGGTTTCTTCATTAGCTGGGGCATCTCTGCATGTTTATTGCCTGAGGAACCTCACTGGTGAAAGTAAAGGAAAGCCGTGATACCTCTGAAACATAAACGAAATCCCCCGCATCCCCATTATCTGTCTTGCTTGGGCATGAATTTTGTTTTAACAGATCTGGCTAGTTTGGGGTTTAAATCTTGTGATGACTCGTATACACAACCATATTCCTGCAAACTGCAGACATAGTACCTCATCTATGGCTTTCATCCTTCCCACACTAGTGCCTACAGTACAATATAGATCTACTCCAGGATCCTTTCATGACAACAGCATCAAGTGTTAAGAGAGTTGGAGTTGTGAGGGTGTAAGTTTGAATTTAAGGTATAAAATCTGAATTCACCACAGTGGACAGCTATATTTCTTTCTGGTAATAACAAGCTGAAGTAACTGTAATTTATTATACTCAGGCATATAGGTCTCAGGGAAAGTTGTATTTTTTGATAATAGAGAGAAATTATATTATTTCCTTCATATACAAAACATATTTCTGATTCATGAACTTTATATTGAGAAAAAGGAATATACTTCCCTGGATTTGAAAGTCACTGTGAAGAAAAACAGGCTGTGAGAAGCAAGAAAATGCATGTGTCACTGTTTTGTGAAACAAAAATGTTCAGAGGATTTTCAAAGGTTCAGTAAGAAGCTTCATACTTATCTGTCACTTGCGGCTTTAAAGCCCTTCCCTTGTGATGAGCAGTTGCCTGCAGGAGAGCCAAGAGACCCGGTCACCCTCCACTCTAATGAGCAGCGTGGGAGCATGTGTCTGGGGTTTAGGCAGAGGACAGGAGAGGCAGCACAAGGTGAGTCACTTCTCATCCCAGCTGCCTAACCTCTTCATTTTTATTACAAACATGTTTCAAGTGAAAATGTCCTTGTGAGAAAGCCATTACAAGCAGTGGCCTGGCTTTGGCTGGTCACTAACAACAGGAGCATTGACACTTTTCTGTCCCGCTTGGCTTCCCCTGTTGCAGTGAAAGCTTAAAGAACGTACTTTTTTGTATCTGTTCTGAACCTACAGCTTTTTGAATAAAAATTGCCAACATAAAATAATAGGACAAATATGTTACCTTTGCAGTAGTTCCCTTTTAATTTAAACTAAACTAGAGAACCTGAAAAATGAGCAGTTGCTCTCTTGTTGCTCTTACTGAAAAAAAATTTTAATCAAGAAATGCATGCGATGTTTAGACTTTCACTGCAACACCTCTCAAATGTAATGTTACCCCAAAACATAACATTGACGTCTGTTTTCCTAAGCACTGTATTGGTTGGTATAATGACATCTGTGTTATTAAATATGCAGATGGATGTTTTAAATCAAATTTTAAAACATTCTCAGTTGCTATAATGAAACCAAATTCACTGCGTAAAAAATATCAAACCGTCTTTACAAGCGAAGTATTCTGGTATTGAAACAGTATGTTTCTTAATTTTTGTCTCTCACACTTGAGACAACAACATGCACCAACTTCTCTGGGCAACCTGTTCCCATGTCTCACGACCCTCGCAATAAAGAACTTCTGACTAATATCTAATCTAAATCTCCCCTCTTTCAGTTTACAACCATTATACCTTCATCTGTCACTACATGCCCTTGTAAAAAGTCCCTCTCCAGATTTCTTGTAAACTCTTGTAGATTTTTGGATATCTGTAAACTGTTGACATTGCTAGAATACACTCTTAACTCTGCTGTTGGGTTAGAGATGATTTTAGCCATAGGTAGCAGAAATAAATCATGTTATTTGAAAGAGCTTGTATTTAAGCCCAGGTCAGTAAGGATTCACAGGAGTATTGAATGGCTTTCAGAGTAACTGGATTTTTTTTTATACTGGTTTTGGGTGAGCATATGTCCGTATAAACCATCTGAATTATCCAAACCTCTTTGTTATGCACATTAGGACAGAGGCTGTAAGAGTATGTTTTTCCATGGGGTAATTTACCACTTTTTCTCTTTTTCAAAGCTGAATAGAAAAGATGCACCATGCTGTGTGATCTGGTGGGTTAAAAAAGCAGCACTATTATTTACCCTAATAAAGATTTCAGCCTACACTTGTTTTGTGGGTGAGAAGTTATTTTGAGCCGGTCTTTTCAGTCATCTCTTGAGCACAGTGTGTACAGAAGTAGTCACTGGATTTGAAATTAATGTTTATATCGCAGCAAAATAAAGTATTTGTGTACATAGGAATATGAGAACCTTGTGAGGATGTAATCCTTCCAGATGCTGCTAGTTCTAATTGTTTGTTTTAAGGGAAGCCAACTATACTTGACTAAGTCTGGAGTCTTAATTAAGCTGAATAAACCATCAGTGAATCCAGCAATTTTTGGCTCGTACTGAGCTGTCTGATTTAGGTCCTGCAGTGTGCAGTGCTACCTTGCTTGGTGAGCTGAATAATTATTTATATCTCACTGAACACTATTATCACCTCTTATCTAACTTTACACAGGCTGTCAAGTTAGCAGTTCCTGAAGAGATCATTCAGCTGGGCAGTGTTGTCCCACACGGTGGGTCAGGGTCCAGCTGCCCTTTTCTCATTCTGTGAGGATGGTTTGAAAGTGCTGGAACAATGGTTTTACACCACATTGATTTTATAATCCCTAATCTAATGTCTCCAGGGGGGACTATAATTCTATGTAACAGGCATAAAACAAAGAGATAAATGTTAAAGTTCCTAATGAAAATGGAGGCATCAAGGACCCACTGAGAGGCTCTGTATTTATTTTCAGACTGGTGATTCACTTTACTTAGGTAAATTATTTTTAAAAAGCATGTTTCTTAGAACGGTGCGATACAAATAATGTATGTAGCATGGTGCCAAGGTTTGTCAAGTTGCTAAATTGAACCCACACTGATTCCACATTAATCAAGTTTATATAATTTGGTGATGCTGTACAGTAGGCCTTTATGAAACAGTATTTATACCTAAGGTATGCACTGAGGCACTGAGGCTTGAGGCTGAATTTACACCATTTAGAATAGTTAGGGGTTGGAAAGGACCTCAAGATCATCTAGTTCCAACCCTCCTGCCATGGGCAGGGACACCTCACACTAAACCATCCCACACAAGGCTTCATCCAACCTGGCCTTCAACACTGCCAGGGATGGAGCACTCACAACCTCCCTGGGCAACCGATTCCAGTGCCTCACCACCCTAACAGGAAAGAATTTCCTCCTTATATCCAATCTAAACTTCCCCTGTTCAAGTTTTACCCTGCTACCCCTTGTCCTGCCACTACAGTCCCTAACGAAGAGTCCCTCCCCAGCATCCCTATAGGCCCCCTTCAGGTCCTGGAAGGCTGCTATGAGGTCTCCACGCAGCCTTCTCTTCTCCAGGCTGAACAGCCCCAACTTCCTCAGCCTGTCTTCGTATGGGAGGTGCTCCAGTCCCCTGATCGCCCTCGTGGCCCTCCTCTGGACTTGTTCCAGCAGTTCCATGTCCTTTTTATGTTGAGGACACCAGAACTGCACACAATACTCCAGGTGAGGTCTCACAAGAGCAGAGTAGAGGGGCAGGATCACCTCCTTCGACCTGCTGGTCACGCTCCTTTTGATGCAGCCCAGGATACGGTTGGCTTTCTGGGCTGCGAGCGCACACTGAAGCCGGCTCATGTTCATTTTCTCATCGACCAGCACCCCCAAGTCCTTCTCTGCAGGGCTGCTCTGAATCTCTTCTCTGCCCAATCTGTAGCTGTGCCTGGGATTGCTCCGACCCAGGTGTAGGACCTTGCACTTGGCATGGTTGAACTTCATAAGGCTGGCATCAGCCCACCTCACAAGCGTGTCAAGATCCCTCTGGATGGCATCCCTCCCCTACAGCTCATCAACCGGACCACACAGCTTGGTGTCATCGGCAAACTTGCTGAGGGGGCACTCAATCCCACTGTCCATGTCAGCGATGAAGATGTTAAACAAGACTGGTCCCAACACCAATCCCTGAGGGACACCACTCGTTACTGGTCTCCAGCCGGACATTGAGCCATTTACCACAACTCTTTGTGTGCAGCCATCCAGCCAGTTCTTTATCCACCGAGTGGTCCATCCATCAAATTGATGTCTCTCCAATTTAGAGAGAAGAATGTTGTGTGGGACAGTGTCAAACGCTTTGCACAAGTCCAGGTAGATGACATCAACTGCTTTACCCTTGTCCATCAGTTCTGTAGCCCCATCAGAGAAGGCCACCAGATTGGTCAGGCAGGATTTCCCCTTAGTGAAGACATGCTGGCTGTCACCAAGCACCTTGTTGTTTTTCATGTGCCTTATCATGCTTTCCAGGAGAATGTGCTCCAAGATTTTGCCAGGCACAGAGGTGAGACTGACTGGTCTGTAATTCCCTGGGTCATCCATTTTCCCCTTCTTGAAAACGGGGGTTATATTTCCCTTTTTCCAGTCATCAGGAACTTCACCTGACTGCCATGATTTTTCAAATATGATGGCCAGCTCCTTCAGGACCCGCGGATGGATTCCATCAGGTCCCATGGACTTGTGCACATTCAGATTTTTCAGATGGTCTCGAACCAGATCCTCTCCCACAGTGGGCCCAAGGTCTTCATTCTCACAGTCCCTGTGTCTACCTTCTAAGAACTGGGTGGTGCAGTCAGAGACTTTGCCAGTGAAGACTGAGGCAAAGAAGTCATTCAGAACCTCAGCCTTCTCCAAATCCTGTGTAGCCAGTTCTCCCGAGAGCTTCCTCAGGGGGCCTATGTTGTCCCTAGTCTGTTTTTTGTTTGCTACGTACCTGTAGAATCCCTTCCTGTTATCCTTAACATCCCTGGCCAAGTTTAATTCTAAGCTTAGCTTCACATACTCTTGCAGCCATAGTCTAGAGAGTTTTATTTTGACTTGGAATATGAAATTATCAAAGATTGAGAAAATGATCTGAAGTCTCAATTCATAAAATACTCATGGCTTTTGTCTACAACTCCACAGTCATTTCAGGGTACAGGAACAGTTTCTATTCTGTGTTGAAAGCATGCACAACTCCAATAAATGATCTGCATGAGAAAAAGGTTGTGATTTTAATAGCAACAATAATAATGAGCTTTAACAGGTGTGAAAGTGGACACTGAACTCTGCAAAAACATGGTCTTACCACCGTATTTCTAATTTGTCAAAATACACTTGAATTCTTGCTCCTGTAGTCCAGCATCCTTACAGCACTTCTAGCCCAGTGTGGTCTGCACATTTAATAAGCAACCTCTCTTATCCATCATTCAGGTCATTAACAAAAATACTGAAAAGCAACAAAACAAGACAAACACCTCTGCAAGCTCCCTTACAGTCCTGACAGTGAACCACTAATAAATACACTCTGAGTAAATCTTTTCACTCATCACACAGTAGTTTCATGAAAGCTATGTTTTCCTACCTTGCTTTTAAGATTATTATGCGAAGTTTCAACAAAGCATCCTAAATTCAGGATATGATCTATGACATCCACTTTTCTCTGCTGTGCTCTTCAATTTTATATTGTCATATAGGGCTACAGGGCAATTAAGATGGTTTGACTTGGTTTGGTTTTGACGAATTCATACTGGTTGTTACTGTTCTCCATTATTTCTATCTGTTTACTTATAATTTGCTTGCATATTTGTGCCTACAACTCTTTTTATCCCTGAAGGAAAATTGACTGTTTGTAACCAGTTTTCTAATTTTACAACTTTTTAGAGATGGTCAATACCAATTTATTCTTGTAATATTCTGGAACTTCCCTTGGACTCCAGAAGTTTCTGGAAATAACAGCTTTGCTGGTTCTCTCAAATGCCCGAATTTGTCTCAGCTGGTTGGAAAATATTTAATTTATGCACATATTCACTAACTTCACCTGTTTTTTGGAGTAAATACAATACTGCCCCAGCTTGCAGCTTTGTCCAATTTATGGCATTTACTGACCTCATAGTAGGGATGTCAAAAGGCAGTATTTAAGGCTTGCACTCAAAACAGTTCTGCATGTGGTTTAAATCACAAATGAGGGTAAGCCTGTGCTATTATTCTGGACTGTGAACTGCCACAGCTGGGATTAAGGGTTCACATCTATCTTTTTCTTCTCTAGCATGGTAGGGTTACAACTTTTGGCAAAAGAGAAGGTAGGAGGCTTGGGGAAGACAAATGTAGGTGATGCACCTGCTTGCTTTGGTGCACGGGGCAGAATCCCAGAAAGCTAAATTGCAGGATCAAAGTAGCCAGGTGATCTGTGGGCCAGCCTTTCCCATATTCCAACACCAGGTCTCTAGGAACGACGCACTTATACCAGCAGCAGGAATTTTTCAGTTGAAAACTCTACACTCTAGCAAGAGAAAGATTTATCCCTACTCTCCCACCCTGCTTATTTTTACTGTATTGTGCTACTTGGAGTCTTTGGGGCACACTTTTTTTGGTAGTCAGCAGAATTTTAGAGGCTGAATTTGTTGGTGTGGACTTGCCTCATGCTTTGCCCCAGACCTGCAGCCTGAAAAATGGTGCTTGAACTATGAAATACAAATTCAGAAGACTTTGAGTCTCTGTGTTGTGAACAAAGGCAAGTCTCATTACCCTTTTGAACCTCAATTCCCCAACTGTAAAGTAAAGGTACTGGTACTTTGCCTCCTTTTAATGTGTCTAAGATGCAGAGTCATAGATCATCATATGAGACAAGTCTGGGCAGACTATTTGGCTAGAAATTTATTTTGTTATTCTGTCAGATCTGTTTCTTGTATCATTGCTTGAGACTCAGCTGGACTTTCTGATTGTATTTTATTATTCACTTAACTATCAGAAGTCCTGAAACTTGCCTTTCTTTGTAAGCAATACGTTTAAATAAATTTATACTATAAACCTATTTTTACAAGATATAAATTTCCATACTTTACACTGACACCTATGACTCTATCGGTTTGTTGAACATACATAACATATATGCACGCTAGTCTGAAAACCATTAGTTGAGGGTAAATGGTGAACTAGCAAGAAAAATCAAACATCAGCTGAACTAAAATCTGAGGAGATTTGAGAATTAAAAGAAAAAAAAAAAAAAATCGTTCCTGAAAGAGCACTCCTCGAATGTTTGGTGCCATTGAACTTTGTAACCATCAAGTGTGGTATCAGAGTAAAAGAGACAGCTGGGGTCCTTTCATCCTCACAACAGTAGAAACAATTATGCTTTGTATGGAGCAATTAAATACTCATCAGACATATGAGAGAAGGGTCTTTGGTGGATGCAGAGCTCCCTGCTGAAGTCCAGCCACAGCAGGCCCAGGAGCACATCCACACAAGTTGAGCAAGGGTGATGCTCTTATCTTGGGGCTGTAGCACAGACTCTGGTCCCCTGGCTAGCTTTGTCTCCAGGGGATGTGTGCCCCAGTGATGTCTCCAGTGCTCAACTCAGCCATGTGCATATTGATGCCCCAATTAAAAAAAAAGCCTTTGAGGTCCAAAGGGACCAAAGAGACCTGCTGTTTAGTCAGGCTAACAGCTAAAGTCCAGGCTTAACACATCTCACTCCCAAATTCCTCCATGAAGATCACAGTTGTTCATTATCTGCACATCATTTGTGCATTTTAATGGCTTTTCAGAGTCAGCTTGAGGACAGCACTGAATGGGCTCTGAGCAATTGAAGGAATTTCCACAAAGGAAGTGTTTTTCTATCTTCTCTGTGTTCGGAAGTGGCTACAGGATCATCTAACATCACTGCTTAATGAGGAACTAATTCCTCTGGCAAGTCTAGCAGCTGCAGTGGAGCTTTGGCTGATCACTCAGGAATATCCAGTCCTGCTGAAAGTATTCAGTGATGAAGGTTTTACCAGAGCTTGATAAGCTCTTACTCATCATAACAGGAACTAGGGGAAAGGCAGGTACTTTTAAAACCACTGTTTCTGATGTGTTTAAGGTTCCTGATAATAAATAAAAAGTTTCTGTATGATAGCACACTCTTACAGAATTCCTAAGCTCTGTAGCACTCTCCCCATAGTATCCTACTCTATGGTCTCATCTGTCTTCCCACCTTTATCCTTGCAAAGATGCCTCCAGACATCTGTTTTGTGGCTGTCTCTATGCTGCAGGGAAACATGCTGTATAATGAAGACTTTTACTGCAGCTCCGGATAAAAATAAAGGCAGGAGCAGAATCTCATCCTGCATTCACACAATTAGAAGCGATGAATTATACTGTTTGATGTTTCTTTAATGTAAAGAGAAGTATCAGCCACTGAAAATGTATTTAATGAAAGTACAAAAGTTAGCAAGAACTGCTATGCATTACTATAATATTTATAGAATTGCAATTTCAAATATAAAAATAAATGCACACTGAAGAATAATATGTCTGTGTAAATTAACTCCTAAAAACAGTGTGTGTGAATTTGGTCCCCAAAGCCATCTGTCTTATGACATAAGAAAGGCTTCTTTGGGAAACTGTTTCATGGTTTAGTGTGAGGTGTCCCTGCCCATGGCAGGGGGGTTGGAACTAGATGATCTTGAGGTCCTTTCCAACCCTAACCATTCTATGATTCTATGATTCTATTTATATTAACAGATCTCTTTTCAGGGTTAAGCATTCCAAAATGATGAGTTTCATTTTTCAACAAAAGAAATCATAAATGAGAATAATTTGAGGTTAGGCAGAGAACAGTTGACAGATTAAGGTGTTGGGGATGAGTATGCATTTCAGTCTAAACCACCTCTTTCAGGAAATACAATCTATTTGTCAGCAAATGTGAAAGCTTAAAATAATATTGCATTTAAAAAGTGCTCAAGAGAAACTGGAAAAAGAAGCTATACCAACTAACTTTCAGAGCCACAGGTACCTCTCTAAGCCTACCAAGATGCTTCCCATCCAAAGCCTACATGCCGTTGAGCTGGACAGGAGACAGTACGCATCATCCACATGGTAAGCCATGCATGCCAGGTGTCCAAATGGCTGATGCATGATTTGCTGTATAATACAGGCACTTCACAGCATGAGTCCCTTGAGTATCCAGGATGAGAAACTTTCCCAAGCAAGGATTTGGGCTTGTCCACTCTGAACAACACTGCGGAGGCACTCCCAAACAAGGTGCACGGCCAGGAGGCATGGGATTGTACACTACACAGCCACAAACAGTGGAGGCCTTAAAAGTAAGACCCATCTTTCTCACCTGCAAAGAAAAAGTGATCCAAATCTTCTAAAGGAATTAATATCAGGGCATACAAAAATATGTAAGAAAGTATCATTGTATGGCTTTTTATATTAAAATTCAAAGAACAATCTTTGAAATTTTATACTGGTACAAAAATGTATCAGCAATCACAATGTGCAAATTTTACTCTTCTCCCTAAATATTCAGTTAAACATTGTAGAAATCATGGGCTGTTGAGTACTTCCTCAAACAGAGCTAACTTTCTAGTTCATAAATAACATTTAGGGAAACAGCATAAATGAGTATATTTTGCTGAAAAACAAGATCAGGAAAGATTTCTAAAATGCATTTCTTTGTTTTCTTATTCACCTGTTACTATCTTTTCTTCTTTCTCTTCTCCCAAGTGTAAATTCTATTTAGACTAGCATACCAACATGTAATTACATGTATTTTCATTATCTCATAATTTGGCTGGGGAATCTACACTGTATGCACAAAATGTTGATTGCCTGCAGCTGCAGACAAGTGATTATTTAGATACATGAGCTAGTTGATGAGATGAACCAGAAACTTGGAGGAAAGTCACTCTCAGTCCTGGTGCTTGGTAGAACAGCTCAAACTCCTGGTGCACATTGGGACTAAAGGGCCCAGATAAACTCATCTGCTGTATTTGTTTTGTCATTAGCCCACAATAATACACAATATCCTTGACTGCTTATAGTATAAATATTTACTTCAAAATGCTTCTGCAATGCAGACAGTCATCCAATTTTAAGGATAAGGCAGTGAATAGTGAAGTAATACTAAATAGCACTTATTTTAACCAACTTTACTAACCCTTGCACCCCTGCTCTTCCTTTTTGCACAGCCTGCTGTTTATTTAGCAACTGGTATCTTTTCAGATTTAAGAAGGCAGCCAAGAAAAATGGAAAGCTGTGATAATGATTATTTCACATAGCTTTCTGACTGAGAAAATAAATGTCTGCAATTAGTTGTAACACCTGTGATTTTCAGGTGTCAAAACCACAAAAACCCCAACAAAAACAACAACTCCAAACAACTCCCCCCACCCCCCAACAACAACAACAACATAAACCTGAATCAAAAGAAATTTAGAAAAGCCATATCAGCCTTCTGAAAAACTAACCTTGCCAGGTACCTCAAACATTATCAGCAACTTGACAAAAAAAGAAAGAAATAGAAGAAAAAACATACTTCCATAACACAGTATTAAAACTCCTGGGACTGCTTTCCCAAGTGTCCAAGCATCTCAAAGCCTTCAGAAACAACCTGTCCTTATGATCTTGACAAGTCAAGAAATATGTGCAAATGCAGTATTTTAAGGAAAATATTTTGTTAGCAGCAGTAATACAGTAAAACACCTTCTTTACAACAATAAATACAGAAACATAGATTATTTGAAATTAGTACAGTGGGACAGACAGCATCCTAGGCATCCAGATGCAATAACACCTCGCCCAGGTCCTGGGCAGCCTACTGAAGTGGATGGCCCTAAGGCTGCTGCTCTGACCCTCAGCTCAGTGTTCTCTTGCCTCTGTATCTTTTGGGAGTGCTGCATCCCAGCCTCTGCTCCCTGCTAATGTCACAAGAGGCCTTTTACCTCCATAAAGCTAAAACAAGTAGATGCTCCATTGTGGGTCCAGTTGAGAAACAGTATTTCGGGACGTGACCTGCTAAAACTAATTTTCAGTGGGGGAAGAAAATGGAAACAAGCACATATCCACTTGCAAAAGAGTATTTTCATTTCATGAGCAATTGTGCTCTTAATGGCAACAAAAAGGCAGTATGGTTAGGGTACCTTGTTTCTGCCTTCACACAGGGAAACATGGTCAAAGAGATGGCCCATCAGTTTTGGCAATATTTTCTTTGAATTGTTTTCTTTCTAGGCAAAACATTTTTTATGTAGTAAATAACACCAAACATCACCGTAAATTCTGTAGTTTCACGCAGCTTTGTTTAATTCCTATTCTGGAAACACATATAAATAACAGAAAATATGAAAATAAAAGCTCATCTGATGGTCATCTGTGTAAAACAGCTAGGTTTAAGATAGTACTTGAAACTGAAAATCACTGTAGTAACTCCAGGTATATCATTTATATAGTTCACATGAAAAATACCTGGACACAAGAAGCCTTCTTTTCCATTTTTTTCCTCCTTCTTCTCCCCCACACCCCCTCCCCCCCCAGGATGCAGGTGATTTTATTAGTTCAAGTATCTGATTTTGTGTTTTTCTTTACAGGGCACAGAATACTGTCAGTGTTGGCATCCTCTTTTAACAGTCTGGCTGCAGTTGCTTTAGCAAGATACGTATTTTAAGACTGCGGTATTGAAAGGTCTCATTTTGAACTCTGTACTGAATACACGGAATGTGATGCATGTATTACCTATTGAACTTCACTGGGCTTGTATAATTAAGTCTGAACCAGTACTTCAGAGGTAATTCCTGTTCTATCTTGCAGCACATATTTTTCATTGCTTCTTTATTAATTGTTGTGTATTTACACTGAAAAAAAAATAGTGCCTAAAACAACTTATGTATGCATAACATTATCAACACATTTATCTGTGAAGCTTTACCCTTGCAGTTGGTAACGCTTTAAGAGCAAAAAGGTTGTATCTGCGTATCGTTAATAATTATTAGGAAAGTGTGCAAAGGTAGCAGCCCTGTCCCAGGGTTTGGTAAGTAAGGTCATGGTACAATAAGGGTTGCAAGCTCTGTAAGCATTACTTGTATTTGCATATGTCAGAACAGTCTGTGAATACTAACGGCACAAACACTTCACATCTGCTTCTGTTTACTCCCATGCTAACAGTCAAAAGTACAAAAGTACTTTGTTAATTGCTCTGTTACATACTGACTGTTGACACATTCTCCATAGAGCTTTCATAAATACACTGTTGCAAACAAACTACTAATGACTTTGCTTATTTCCAGCCCATCTTTAAAGGAAATCCAGAATATATACACAGATTAATGATTCCTCTATTTAGCAGTGTGTCTTGTTGCTTGCTATTGTGGAGGCTTGTATAAAGGCAGTATCAATTAAGTAGCAATTATCTATGAAGTGCGAAGAAAAAGTGATGATATAAATAAGTAATGTGCATGAAGTGAGAATTTCTGAAAACAACTTGAGGTGAACTCTGAGGCAAGGGCACCGACTAGTGAACAAACCCTCTCCATCTGCTCTTCTATCTAAAACCATTAGAGCCCAATTTGAAGTCTGACTAAACAGCAGTGATACCTGTGGGCCTCCATTGAGATTTTTCACTATATATGACATGCCCTGGAGAAATTTAAAAAAAAAAAAAAAAAAGGATGGGAGCTGAGGGTTAAAAATAAGACTCCTAAACCCCACCACTAACAAGCTCATCGTATTTAAATCTGTGCTTCAAGTTCCTTTTTGCTGTGGCACTTCAACGTAGGAGCATAATTATCTTGTTTTTAAAAAACAACAAAGGAGCGGCAAACCAAATCCGCTGTTGTAGTCAGTGTGGTATTCAGTTTCTGACAATGGTCTGCTTCTTGCTGAAGGAGAGAGAAAATCCCGTGGTGCACCTCAGCTTCCTCAAGCAGCAAGCACTGCTGGTTTCCTGAACGTCCCTTCTGTTCTGATCTTGAAACCTGTCGTTCCCCTAAGAACCTGTCCAAGCTCGTACTTTCTCTGCCTCCTGAATCTTCCAGGTGCACACATTCATTGCTATAAATGAAGTGTATTTTATCTTTTTTTTCCCCCAATTTGTTTTCTTTTAATTTTTATGGCAGGACAAGATAAAATGAAGCTAGCCTTCTTTATTTTATTTGTTATCACATGTCTGTCTCCTGCTCTTACACCCTTACTCATTTTGATCAGGACAATCCAGAACAGATGACAGTCACCAGGAACAACCCACTCCTTTGCTAACTTAATCTTATTCATTCATTCATTTATGTCTTAGACATTTAATCAGGTCCAGTGAAGAGTGCTAAAGCATTATAACTAACAAACTCTTTTGTGCCTTTTTCTTTTCTATTTAATTTCTTGCAACCCTTGCAAACCTTTGAAGATTCTTTCCAACCCAAACTATTCTATGATTCTAAGTAAAAGGAACTGGGTGTCAGAAACAGGAGGGAGCACTCCAACCATCCCGCCCTAGCCCCATGCCAGCTGAATGTGTCTCCCAAAGGACATTCCCAGTGGGGCAGATCTGTGCCCTCTCCATGTTGCAGATCATGTATGTGGGGTGAGCTTGCTGCTGACCAGGGACTACAGGGGTGGTGCTCCCTTGCTCCTGCCACAACTCCTGTGCCGAGGAAAGCAAGGCATGGCAGAGACGGAGGAGAGCACAAGCTCTGCAGCTGCCTCTGTGTAAATGCTAGGCTTGGTAGAAACTGATTTTTATTCCATATATTTATATTTTGTTATATAAGGTTTCCCCAGAGCCTTCTTTTCTCCAGGCTGCTGAAAGCAGCCTTCCAATAACTAAGGGGAACCTACAAAGAAGCTAAAGAGGGAATTTTTCTATGACGAAGTGATCGGACAAGGGGCAATGGTTTTAAACTGAAAGAAGGTAGATTTAGGTTAGATATTAGGAAGCAATTCTTCAATGTGTGGGTGGTGAGGCACTGGCACAGGTTGCCCAGAGAAGCTGTGGATGTCCCATCCCTGGAAGCAGTGAAGGCCAGGTTAGACGGGGCTTGGAGCAACCTGGTCTAGTGGAAGGTGTCCCTGCCCATGGCAGGCAGGTTGGAACGAGATGATCTTTAAGGTCCCTCCCAACACAAACCATCCTGTGATTCTGTGATATCACAGAATAACATTACTGAAAACAAGTATTTCCTCAGGCTCAAACTTGTTTATTTCAACTCAGCTATAACGGTCTGTACAAAGATCCTAAAAATCCTTCAAGTTCCTGGTCGGTGGTGTCTGCTTTATCTCATTTTTTAAACTCTTGTCAAATCTGGAAGACATTTTACCATCAACCACAGTGACCCAAAGTCAGAAAATGCATTTTTCAAAGAATTCTAGAATTATGAATGCAGGTCTATCGACATTATTCTCTTGGGTATGAAAATCAGATATTTCAAAAGAAACCTAAAAGCTCCTTAGCTTCTGTCTCAGCCTTGGCTTTTGGGCTCGGCATTAAACGCAAAAACAAAGCACGGGCTGAGCCAGGGCTGCTCGGCAATTCTGCAGCAGGTGAAGTGTACAGTCAGCAAACTCTAGCTGTAGAGTGTAGTTTGCAAAAACTCAGGTTGTCTGGAGAGGCCTTGACAATTCAGCCACGTTTAGAGAGCCCTTTAGAGAGAGCTATTCCGCTTCAGAGCAAGCTATTCCCAGGATTTCTGTGGGCTTGAGCCTCTCAGTACTGGAATACAAATAATCCTATGAGCAATTCTAGGGAGCTGGAAGATGTCAGGTTCCTGGGGTAGTGACTGCTTGCAGCAGGGTTTGCTATGAACATGGGAGCCTAATGCTTCCCTGGAAGAGTAGCTTCTAAAGTCATGACTGTGCTCAGGTCAGCAAAATCACGTTGTTAAAACCAAACATATTTTCATTAGAACACTCCTGATCAGTTTTCTGTTTACTTGCTAAACTGGTCTCTTATTAATTCAGATGGGGGTTACTTTAGAAATTATAAGTGATCAGCAACAGCCAAGTAGCTCTGCTGCAAGGTTGTTTACTTACAATAATGTACCTAATCCTGGGGTGGGTTTGGTTTGTTTTTTGGGTTGGTTTTTTTCAGAGTTTTTGTTTTATTTTTTTGTTTGTTTGTTTGAAATACATAAAACCCCAGGCAGCCAGAGAACCCTCCTCTGCTTTCAGACCTCACCAAACACCCTGACTCATCAGTCTGCTCTGTCTGTAATGCTCAAAGATCTGACTGCTAAGGCATTCTTCTTCTAATACTGGTTTTTGGTTCTCTCATCCATCTCAGCCATTTCTCATTACAGCACCACTCAACAGAATCTCTTCAACTCTTTGTAGAGTCAGATACACATATATAGCTTGCATTTCAGATTTGGAAACACTGATTGTTCAGGCTAGCTGCTGAGATGATTTTCTGCTAATTTCTAGAAAAGACGATTAAAACAAGCAGTCTCAGAAGTCTTCAAACAAACCTGAGAAGGAAAATGAGTTTTCTCTTTATAAAAAGTATGTGAAAGAGAAATCTGAGGGTTTGGCCATGCCTAATTTAAACATTATCTTCACTGATTTTAGCAGTTCCTATGGGTTGAGGTGCTTGAGCAAGCAAACCTGAACACAATAAGATTACTACAACTTGGAGTATGCCGGGAAGGCAGGATTTAGAAGTGAGGTTGCCTCATAGGTGTGTGAAGACAAGTAAAGTACCCTGTGTAAATACTATGTCTCTGTGGGTTCTCACTCTGTGAAATGAGGCAATGATACTTATTTTAGTTTATGAAGCGCTTTGAAGTCCTTAGATAAAAGCACTGTATAAAGGAGAGCCTTGAATGTCTTGAAAGTCCTGAATAGATCGGTTTCTACCTCTAAGTGCTGTTGAGATTCTCAGATAAGGTATTTCCTTGACTATAGTAAGCAGTTCAATCCAACCTGCTCAGGGCATCCCTAAAGCACACTGACAGGACTGAGCCCTTCAAAAAAGCACCCCTAACTTGTGATGTATATCCACCGTGTTAAAGAAAAAAAATAAAGGAAGAAGAGGCTTATCCTTTAATGTAATAATCTAATGAGGAAGAGAAAGGCTCAGTTCCTTTTTCTACCTCAAGTAAATCAGATGCGTTTTTTCCTACCTTTTAGGCAAATTCTGACTATCAGATTATCAAAGCCCTTTCTAGGGACACTCACTTAATTTCATATTCAAATTTAAAATTAAGTAGGTTGGCTCTGGGTCTGGATGTCTCTGTGGATCTAGCATTAAGTGATTCAACTAAACCTGCCTGGAAAGCATATGTCACAGCAAGGAACGTGTCATTCTTCTCTAATATCCCTACCAGCACATATGAAAGCATGTAGGTAGATGGCTCAGTGGCTTTTGGATGCAAATTAAATGAACCAATGATGCACCAAATCATGGTCGTATCTCTTGTACTGAACTCATAAAAAGAGATGACAAAGTGAAAGGTATAGTAAAGAATAAAACAGAATAATAGTTTTCTGCAAATTTTGTATGTAAATACCCTTCTTACCTTAGATTTGTCTTCACAAAACTGCTAAGGAAAGACTTTTAAAAAAGAAACATTATAGAAATAATAAGTAGATGAGTTATGGAGAAAAAAATAGAAAAGTAAGTTTAAGAACAGCTACTAGTCACCAGCATGTCAGAGATGCATCAGTGTCCTTAATCTTTATCTACTAAATATTAGTCCTTTACTAAAATGTTTAACCTGAGCTACAGATGTGCTTGTCACATTCTTATTTGCAAATTACAACATTAATGAGTTAAAATGAGATATCTGAGATATCTGTAAAGGTGAGGCAAATTTCAAAATGCCATCATGTGTAACAAAAAAACTACAACACATAAATTCTAGCTGATGAGAACATATTTTTCATGAAAGTATGTGCTCTGTAAGTATTTTTGATATTTTCTTAGTAGGTAGTGTGCAATTACCTTGACAGAAAATTTAAAGTATAGTCAGGTAGTTTGACTTTTAAGTTAAGCATGGTAGAAGGAGAACTGAAACATTCCTTTCCTGTTTTCTATATAACATCTCTATTTTTAGAAGTGTCTGAGTTTCTCAGTTCCTGTTCATGTAATTAACTTGACTCCATTAAGCAAGAGATTTCTCTGCCATTGCTAACAAAATCTGTGTAAAATCCTTCACAGTCATCTATATCCAAGCCCCTTCAATTAAACATAACATAACTGGCAACTTGAAAGACTTTTTTTCCTTATAACATTGATAACATTTAAACGCATACATGCAAATAACTTCAGTTTATGGATAGTTTTTTTAGACACTGTTAGGGTGGTTGAGCAGCCTTAGTCTTTGAATGTCATTTAGGCAAGGCAGCCAACAGCTGACTGACCAAAGAACTGGTTTAACAATAACTAGGGCTGGCCTTGGTTACAAAAGTATATGATAACCTCAATATTCATCAGGTAGCAATGCTACAGAAATTCACTGTGCACTAAAGGAATAGTGAATCAAGCATTTAATGTTCAGATTTATGCTTAATGTTTAGGTTTTTTCGTTTTCTGAACGGCATTTAAGAGTCGGGTGGAAGCTTTCATAAAACTTTGACCAGACAGAGCATCTAACAACTATAGTTAGATCTTAACTATAGATTCCCATCTTTTCTGAGATTTACCCTTACACCATTTTCCTACTTTAAGCACACCACGGTGGTCAGACTTATGTCCAAATTAGTACATTTGCGGATGCTTCCTGGGCTTTTTTATTCCTCTGCAGTGATCTCCCATTGTTTCTTGCTTTCCAATTGTTAAAACTCAGGTAGAAAACCAACCTGATCTTTGTGGCAGTTTTAACCAGGCCCAGTGTACTGTTTCAGAGCTGAGTCCATCCCCACTATTTTTGGTGTCTGATACTCTGTTGCTCTAATGGAATCCCTCTAACAAAACCTGCTTTGGGCTTTTTAGCCCAGGTTTATAGTAGCATTTACCAAGAAATACAGAAAACTGAGGAGGAAAAAGAGGACCTATTCACTGACATATGTTTAAAAAGGAAAGGAGAATTTGTCTGTGAATTCGCCAATTTTCACACTCACAGCTTTCACTTTCATGGCAATCTTAGTCTATTTCATGCTGGAGATGTGTCAAACTGAGAGTGGAGGGAAAAGGAAGGATTGCCTAGTGAACAGTGGCTAACAATATTATTATATACCTAAAATAAAATCCTCCTCATTTTTAGAGATCAAAGTCAACCCAGGATGTATGATTTTTCATGTTTTTCTCCACATTTACTCAAAGAAGCCCTCTGGATTTGACATTCAGTGGCATAACTGAGGTCCAAACCTAATTCATTCATTTTCTAGTAATGCTGGTAGGAAAAACCTTGGAAATCACTCCTCTGCTGCAGAAGAGGTGGAGCTCAGCTGCTCATGCTTGTTAACAACTGAAATTAAGCAAATAATTTCCATGAGCAATCTCTTGGTATAATGTTGCCTGTTGGTACTATTTGTGAGTTGTCTGAGTAGATTATGTAGTTTTTGGATTTCTCCATTCCTTTTGAACATTTGGTTATTTCCTCAGTGAGTAAATCTTGGTCTAAGACCAGCCACAGTTTACTGCACATTCTTGAAATCAGCACTGTTTATTGTTGTGGTCTTCTGCACAGGTGACATTGTACTGGTTTGGGTGTTTTTCAGCTACCACTGAAATAGAAAACTACAAGCCTTACAACTCAGCACACCTTTGGAGCTGACTTTGTTGAATTAGCAAAGCACTTCACTTCCATGAATATTCATGGTAGTAAAAGCTGTGTACTTGAATATTCCTGGAAAGGAACTAATGGATCAGTGAGAATAAGGTCAAACTGGAATTTAGCTTAGAACTTGAATATGAATATTTATTTTTATTTTTTTTTCCCCCAGTACTTGGGAAAAAATATGCTGCCACTGCGTTCTGCTGTGTTGCCAAAACACACTTTTCTAACTAAGAGGGTTTAGCAAGTCCTTAACCTATGCAATAAAGAAGAAAATTGAAATACCCACAGATACTTCCATGGACATTGGATGTGATTGTAAGAAGAGGTGGTTGCTCTGTCCAGAACCACTCTCCCTAATTTTGTGAATGTCCTTTGATGAAGGTATTCAGGAAGTTCAGAACAGCTCATGTAACGCGCTATCACATGGTATTATGTGTCCATAACCTTTTCATCTCTTGCCTTGTGGTCCATGCTGAGGCCACAGTCCTATGAACACACTTATATGCTCACTCACCTCAGTAGTGTAGCATTTCTAATCAGTTCACTGAAGAATCTGTGCCTTGTTATGCTGAAGAAGGGTACACGAATTATTGTAAAATACACAGCTTATATAAATCGGTGTGTTATGCACAATACTAGAGATCTTGCCTATTTTTTTCAACTTTTCCCTTTTATTACTATTTCCATTTCAAACAAGTTCCATACAGTTCCAGACCATACTGTGTTAGGGTTTTTTTTTTAAACACCTATTTATTGCTCATATCCCTTTCACTCTCTCTTTATTTTTGTTAAGTAAAGCCATCTCTTCTGATTTCCTTAATCATTTACTTTGCTTTGCTTCCTTTCTTTGGCTTCCAGGCCCATCTTTGCACTTGAACTGCTCTCTCAGCCCTCATAATGCCATCTGTGTGTTCTCTCCACAGCCTCTCCACTAATCTTCATTTATAATATAATTCATAAATAATACTTAGCATTTACATATCCTTTTACAAATATTAATTAATTGGTGCTCATGTACATGTAGAAAGCAAGCACATTGTCATCACTTGACAGATGGGGAAACAACAGCTGAGAGGACAATGTCTGCTCTTTGCTTTCATGGTGTCTAACACAATGGGGTCTCTTGCAATATTTGGTTTATAGACATTACTGTACCAAACATTAGCACCATCAATGCTAAGTGATTCAGTCAGAGCAGAAATCAGAATCAGAATACAACGGAAGTGTCCCTGCATTTATGTTTGATTCTTATTCCAACACAGTACTAATCCACAGCATTGCTCTCCCAGTGCTATTAAGAAGGTACTTTAGTGCTCTCCATCACTGAAGCAGCTGGACACCTCCCAGATGTTTGACAGGAGAAAACCGCCCTACAGAGCAGGGAAGAAAAATACTGCAGAAGGTTAATTTTCAAGGAAAAAGAAACACTCTCCCCTCCCCAGGAAAAAGAAAAGGAGAGGAGAGGAGAGGAAGAGAAGAGAAGAGAAGAGAAGAGAAGAGAAGAGAAGAGAAGAGAAGAGAAGAGAAGAGAAGAGAAGAGAAGAGAAGAGAAGAGAAGAGAAGAGAAGAGAAGAGAAGAGAAGAGAAGAGAAGAGAAGAGAAGAGGAGAAGAGAAAGAAGAGAAGAGAGAGGGAGAAGAGAAGAAGAGAAGAGAAGAGAAGAGAAGAGAAGAGAAGAGAAGAGAAGAGAAGAGAAGAGAAGAGAGAAAAGAAGAAAAGAAAAGAAAAGAAAAGAAAAGAAAAGAAAAGAAAAGAAAAGAAAAGAAAAGAAAAGAAAAGAAAAGAAAAGAAAAGAAAAGAAAAGAAAAGAAAAGAAAAGAAAAGAAAAGAAAAGAAAAGATAAAAGAAAAGATAAAAGAAAAGAAAAAACGAAAAGAAAAGAAAAGAAAAGAAAAGAAAAGAAAAGAAAAGAAAAGAAAAGAAAAGAAAAGAAAAGAAAAGATAAAAGAAAAGATAAAAGAAAAGAAAAAACGAAAAGAAACGAAAAGAAACGAAAAGAAACGAAAAGAAACGAAAAGAAACGAAAAGAAACGAAACGAAACGAAACGAAACGAAAAGAAAAGAAAAGAAAAGAAAAGAAAAGAAAAGAAAAGAAAAGAAAAGAAAAGAAAAGAAAAGAAAAGAAAAGAAAAGAGAAAAAAAAAGGCTTTGATAAGCATTTGGCCTTAAACATTGTTGGAAGGTGGGGTTTTTTTTCAGTTTCTAGGGCCTAATACAACAGGAAGGGTTGGGAATTTCCTTTTGAGAAGGATTATTATGGTTAGTCTTATCACATTTAGTGTCCAGAATCAGGGAGCTGCTTTATCAGGCTTCCTGAACCCCAAAGGCCCACTATATTTACAAGAGTACATGTCTAAATATTGGACATTACTGAATCTATTTGACTAAGTTACTACCAGTAGTGCAGCAGCTGCTGTACCATTTTCTAACCTAACATGTATTTGCCAGCCATATTATCAGATTTACACAGAGGTTGTTGTTGCCAAAAGCAGAGGAGAGGTAAATTCCAACACTGTGACCCTTTGCAATCAAGAAACTTGCATTTTATTCCAGTGCATCTCCATGGAATGTAAGGAAAAGGGCTCCCAATGAACCTAGAAACTCATGCACAAAAAATGAGTACGAATTCAGTGTTACAGATAACACTGCAAATAGTGAGTCACTGCACTGAAATTTGTGGAAATAATGTTTGGAACAAAATGTTTATATTAATAAAAAAACCCACCAAGAGTAGGCCAAAATTTGAGAATTCATACCCCTCGATTTAGATACAAGTGTACCTAGAAGCATACACACACACCTCTTGTATTTTTCACATTAGTGCCACTGGGAATTTCCCTGGCAGTGGACTTGATGTTAAACCCAAGCTTTGGAAGCAAGCTTCGCTGCACTGAGCATGGGTGCCCACAAAATTCTCCCTCCGTGTAGCGCCATTGTCCCCGCTGTGTCCCTGCCCCACAGAAGCAGTGCCCTGTCGAAGGGGAGCAGCAAAGCAAAGCAGAGTGCAGCAAAAGGAAGCAAAGCAGAGCAAAGCAAGGGCGGGCAGCTGGTGCATCATGCATTTTACGTCAGGTTTGGGGGGCATTTTGCAAAACGGACAGTCACAGATTTTAGCTACACACCCGTGTCAGTGTGAATCTCGTGGATGAGGGGCCGGTTCTATTCTTGCTCTTCTAGAGCTGCCTATCCCTGTCATAGCCTCAACTGGAAGAGAATAAAACATAAAAATAAATAAATAAATGAAAAGCCTAAAAAGGGACACGGTTGCCAAATACCAGGTGCCATCTAGTGGCTAACGGATAAACTGTCTCTGCGTGTGACACGGACTTTTGACTCTTTCGACCACGACTGCTCATCATGTTTTTTAAACTGCTTTTTCTGACTCCGGCTGTCATGCGGTGCGTGGAACACGGAGAAAAAGTGGCTTTGAGAAGAATCATGGAACAGTTTGGGTTGGAAGGGACCTTCAAAACCCATCTAGTCCGACCTCCCTGCAATGAGCAGGAACATCTTCAACTAGATCAGGTTGCCCAGAACCACGTCCGGCCTGGCCTTGAATGTCTCCAGGGATGGCTCATCTACCACCTCAAGAGTGGCCCTTCTCTCCAGGGACCCTCAGGAGCCTGTCAGCGGGGATGCCTCTGCCCTCCGCACAGGCTGGAGGTGTGCCAGGGTCTGGCAATAACCCACCCAGACTGCACAAGTCTGTCACTGGTGGTTAGTGATGTCTGGGAGTTGCTTTGCAGTCCGTTCCCTTGGGATGCTGTGAGCTTAGCCTGCCTTCTGCTGAGGCCTTCCAATGAAAAATATGTTGTTGGAGATTGCTAAGCTCTAGCCCTGTGAAGGAGAACACAGTTGACTGCTTGTTATGGCCAGGCACATACTGTGAAACTGCTTTTCCATAGACCCAAAAATTCACCCAAATCCTCATTTGCCTCAGCTATACCTTTGCTCCGCTGTAATGCAAAGGCAGACAGCTGGCCATGGGACACAACCCGTGGCTCTCACATGGGTAGCAGCTCCCCAGGCAAAAAAAGTGGTTAGAGTCAGAACCTCATTTGTGGGATGAGAAATCTTCCTGCAGAACCCTGGGACCAAATAGTGAATGCCTTCCTACAGCCCAAAGGCTAGAAAACCAGACTTCGTGTTATGGCATAAATACTAGCCTACAAAAGAAGTCTGGGAGACACAGGTCTTGCGCTGATGAGTGCTATTTTCCCCTTTGCAAATATAGGTTTGTAATCCTAGCAAGTATTTCTGTCAAAAAATGCATTTTATTTTTTGGGCAGAATGTGAATACATCCCGTGATCTCAGGGTTAAAAAATGGCTCTTAGAAACTTTCAGTTAGTCATAAGTAGACAGACAAAATATCTGTATTCTGGTTCTGATGAAGACGTCTGCCTTATCTCATAAGAGTCTAACTTGACTAAGAATATCTACTTCATCCACAAGTATACACTAATAATTGAAAATATCTTCAGAGTTTATTTTGGTAAAATGCAGATTTTTTAGTGACATTTAATAAAATGCAGGGAAATAAACACATTGGTGAGTCCATGGCTTGTTTTCATGGTCGTGACTGTTGCTGTGACCAGCATGTTTTGACCAGTCGCCTCCCACATCTGAAACAGAGAACCGTCTCTACTGCAGATGCTCTTCCCTAAATGAGAGTTGCCCACATGTAATGATGAGATCATGAGCCTGGCAGGTGGCCATGATGTTATACGACAGCCAATGAATATATGTCTTTGGGTGCACTACTGCCCCAAAGAAGCCCATGTAAAGAGGTATCTAACTCCAAGCCAGCACCTGTGTTCCACACACCCCCACCATATGATCTACCACAGGTGTCCTGGGTTCAGCAGTAGCAATCTTTTTTTCTCCTTCTTAGTAGCTGGTGCAGTGCTGTGGTTTTGACTTTTGGCCTGGGAACAGTGCTGATAACACCAATGGTTTTAGTTACTGATCAAGTTTAGTCTGATCAAGGACTTCCTGAGTCTCATGCTCTGCCAGGGAGGAGGAGAATCTGGGAGGAAACAGAGACAGGACATCTGACTCAAACTAGCCAAAGAGGTATTCCATACCACAGCATAGCATGCCCAGGATGTAACAGGGGTAGTGAGAGAGAGACTGCATGGCTGACAGAGTTTAAACCACGACAGTTCTTTTTGGTGCCCAACATGGGGCACAAAGGGTTGAGGTAACAACAGATCTGACCAGAGTGTGTCTAATCATATTTGTGATAAGCATTCATTGTTTCAGATTAATAGTCGCTTGTCACAATGCTGATTTACAGGCTCTCAAAGTTGTTTCTCTTGATCTCACAGTCTCAGTATATCGTAGCTTACTTACAGCCGGTATTTGCTGTGTCAGTGTTTATCAAGTGCGGGGCTTGGGCTAAGGTTCTTGTCCAATTGTACTTTATGGTAATGACTTGTAATACAATAGAATCATTGATCATGAAACTGATCTGGCTTATGTTCCCAGTGTGGTCGCCACCTTTATACTTTGGGAGGTATATAATAGAAGTGCTTATCAATTACACATCTTTTTTCTCCTTTTCGGGTGGTCAACATGTGAAGGAGACATTCTTGTACCCTCCCAGCCCCACACCCCCACCCCCACCCCCCACCCCCCGCAGACCGTTTACAGCATCATTTGAGAGTTTTGAAGTTTTTGAATGGCTTTTTAATACTGTTGAGACCTGTTTGCTCGTTGTGATGGGGATCACCATGTTGGCATGCATACAGACTGTGTTTTGCCCATGAACATTTTGTCTGATTTCAAGAGTTAAGCAGAGTCAGGTTTGAGTCTTGTTAGATGGCGATATAGGAGGACGATAAAGGAGGACCAAAACATTTTCCCCGAGACTTGACAGCCATGAGTGGCAGGGTGTGTGGCACAGTATGGGCAAGTATCTAGGTCAGTGGGCCCCTCCAGTGCTTTGGAATCTCACCCCCAAACAAGTGCAAAATCCAGAAAAAAATGACAGCTGCTTCTGAACCCAGGACAACGGGCTTACTCTCGACCTAGTGACCCTGACACGCACTCCCACCGCATGGAGTCTCATACCCTGAAGTTGTAAACTCTAATACTAAAGAGAAAACAAGCAAATATCCACATTTTTGTTGTCTAACAGCCAGGTTGGGACCAGAGATTTTGGGTTAAGAGAGAAAAAAATCCTCAAACCCCAGCTTCCAAATTCCAGGACCCACTTTCTAATGTATATGTCCTAATCACTAGAAGATAGTTCCCCTTTCTTTGGTTCTTCTCCTGGCTCCAGGACTTCTGGCTTCCTGGTTACACAGTAGTTCTACATCAGCAACATGCCCAAGCATAGTATATACGATGAAAGAAAATATGAGTTTATTAGGCGCCTTCTTTCAAAACAGGAATATATGTATTAATGATTCTTTAGCATTCCATATTCCATATGATTCCTCTTTACTGGTCTTAATAGACTTGTCTTATTATTTTTTGCTAGTACCTTTACATTCCATCTTCAGTTAACTTCTGATTTGCATTTTGCCCATTTTTCTTTGCTCTATAATCTGTTAGACTGGAAGTTTCATAACATATTTTTCAGCTTTTTTATTAACCATGTAGAGTGCCACTTCCTATTCTTTTGCTGGTAGGAAAGAGGAAATCCAGTCTTATATGATTATACAAATTGTTCTAGAAACCACAAGTATTTGACAGGAATTTTGGCTAAAAGCTAGTTGAAACACCCTTAAATCAAAACATGAACTGAATATATGGGATATTTGTGGATGAAGATGTAAATCTGGGAGCTGGGAAGGCTGTCTCAAGAGATACCTTTCTGACATTTCAATCCTTAGTAAGATGCATAAACACATAGATAACAACTAACTGTGGCCTGTCCACCAGTGGTGTTTCCCAAATAACTGGTTGATCTCTTCAGTTTATTTCCATCAGCTAGAGTGACACCACAGACAGCTGCACATATGTTAAATACTTTCCTCATATTACTTTTCCATGTGAGCCACTGCTGCAATTACCACACTGGTGCTACTTGCTCAGTAGTGGGAAGGGAGCTTGCCTGCAAAATGTCAAGTGGGGAGAAAAGCAGATTGCAAATCTGCAACTGTTATGCTGTAGTATCCCCTATGAGGTCATTGGAAAACTCACCTATGGAGTTTGATACCTGCTGTAACTACCAGAAATAGTGAAGGTGAGGAAAGCTTTACCTAAAGCATCTATGAACAAAGAAAAGCAGAATGAGCATTAATCTTTTTCTCCGAAGTGGGATTGAATTACAGCATAAAAGGCTGACTGCAAACACTTGTTATTTGTGAGTAACTTTACTCATGTGAGATACAGATCTCAAACATCCATTTGTGGCTCATGAGTTGATGGCTGAATAAATTTCTTATTATTTTTAAGCCGCAAATTTTGTCCTCTAGGCAAAAAAGATGCCAATTGAATTATCTGAAACAAATTGTTTCCTTTTCTAAAATTCTTCACTAAAACCAGAAAGTGAGCTTTCCAGAGAGATGCAGTGCAAACACAGGAAGGAACAGCAGGATCCTCTCTGGAATAAATTGCTATGCATTGAGAATAAAAATAGAAGAATTTTACTACTCATCAATAACTTGGTAACATGCAATGTACAGAGATATCTGTGTTCATGCCTAGATCCCGATTCACTGTTCTAATAAGAAAGATCATGTATACAGTACAGATGACACTGAAAGTTATAGGCAAGGATAGGAATAAGTTATTGTATAGACTCACATATATTCTTTTCCCTTCTGGCAACCCCGTGGGAGTCGATGTTAAGAAAAACTGTAGCTGTGTTTATGCCATTACAGGCTTAACATCCTCATGGCTTTTATGAATACCAAACGAGCTTCATACCAGTGAAAGCAGGTCAGTGTTAAGTTCTATTTTCTGCCAGTGCACCAGATGATGACAGAACGGATTTTTTCTATCCTACCCATGTGCACAGGCATACTCTATGTCAGCCTCACTGGAATCATGGTCCATATAAATTGTTCATAAAAAAGGCTTAGAAGATGTACCTGGTAAACCTAATACATAAAATCATTACCTAACAAGAAGTTCTAAACTGTGCCTTTGATGAGGATGCTCAGGTACTAAATGTGCAGCCTTATCAAGATGGAGGAAACAAAAGTTGTGCTAGATGCAGGATGAAAGAGAGGATGTTGAAATGAAAACATCTACCACTGCTGGCCATGAAGCAAAGACTTGGTGTAATGCAAATATATAAGTAGCTCAGTATAAATGAGGGTGGAAACATGGAGATGAACAAGTACTCCCAGAGAAGGCTTCTGGAGTTGAGCCTTTCACCTTGCCACAGGCAGGTTGGACTTTAATTCTTGCACTGATCATTACTGGTCAAATTGTGCTAGAATCATGTTTGTGTGAATGAGACTTGACAAAACCTTTGGCACAGAACCGAGTCTGCGATCCCTCTTAAAAGATGTAAGACCTTTTTCCTCAGCCTACTGGCGCTGAGGTTCTTGAGACCTTGACATGTATTAAATTAACTCAATGGCATACCTGAAAACACCAGAAACTGTAAAAGCTGTATTGATCAGGAGCCAGCAGGAGCACTAATGAATCCATATGACATCCTGGTGTATCTTTTTCCAGAGCTTTAGTCATGAAGATTTCCTCAAAAAGAGTCTGAAGCACTCCAATGACTCCTGTGTCTTTCCTATGATTTTAGAGGGTCCTGGATTACATTCAGTGGGAAAGTTTTCACTTTTTTTCTAAATGCAATTGTTCTGGCACTTCAAGGGTATTCATTTAATTAAACATTCATGTGCTTTATTGCACACAATCACTAGGCTTTTCCTAAGTGTAAGATAAAGGACAAACGATCTGAAATAGTCTAAGAATAGGATGTGCTCCTAGTGACTTAAATATCTAATGTCTTAGTGATAAAAACATACAAACACACAAAGGAATAAATAATTAAGCAAATATAAAAGCACTTAAAGAGTATATTGGTGAAAGAGTCAAATGATGTAAGTAAGAGCATATTGAAAAGAGCAGACTGGTCTTTATATCATGATTAGTACACGTGTCACTGAGGAAGATGTAGTGTAAGCATTTTCATGTAGCTTTTATTTGCTCTCCATTTCCATTTTTCAGCTTTTTTGCTTGGAATAATTCTCTGCCAACTTGGACAATCTTTTCTTAGTAATCTAGTGCAAGGTGGCCATCAGACCATCCTTTTTTGCCACTGCAACAGGGGCCTTCAAAATTTGACTCATCACATTCTGATACACTCATTGAAGGTACATGGGGTGTTTTCAGGCACCCTTGTGATTGCCCGTTGTTTCATATTTAAAAAGAAGAAACTACTTAAAAACACAAGCTTCTGAGAAAAATTATGCAAGTCCTTCCTGTATCTTCTTGTTCCTATTTTTTTCTAGTACCCATCTATCCTTGTCTCATTGGCATCTAACATGTATTTTTTCTATTAATTTGTTTCTTTTCCATTCAATTTCACGTTCTGAGCAGGGTTCCACTATTCTGTTTTTCCTTTTTTTTTTTTTTAGCGTGAAAGTGAAAAGTGAAGATTTATGAATGAATTCGCAGACAGAATGCGCAAAAAGTCTGACTTCCTGTCAATTTATACGTAGTGATTTTTTTCATCTTTTTCTGTAAGGAGGGAAATGTTGGACACGCACCAGGCATGCCAGGGCACTGACGCAGAGAATGCTGAGGAGCAGTAGTGTGTGGCTGTGAGTGCCTGGGAGCCTGGGGAGGCAGGCAGCCAGGCAGTCCGTGGTATGGGCGGCGGGGAGCCAGCCTGCAGAGCCAGGCAAGCTGCCAGCCCCTGACCCACAGGCTGGAAGGCTGGTGAGAAAACTCAAAAAATGACTTGATTTCCTTCAAAAGTTTTTGATGGAATTGACAGGTTCCAGTGAAGTGTTTTGAGTCTGTTAAATCAGAATTTAATGATGGAGAACCATCTTGCTGGCAAATTTCCGACTGACTGGAAATCTCAGCTTTGTTGTGGTGATGTATCCTGCAGAGTATACACAGTTTAGGAACAGAAAGTGCTGGACAACATTCTTTAATTCAACAACAGTTCCAGTAATTTGACAAAAGTTATTTTACAGAGAAAGCTACTGAAATAAGAGATTATGTGGGGCACCTACAGTCATCTACATTTTCCATTTTAGAAGTAATTATGCCAAAGATAGTCAGGTTTGAGGTTTATTTCTAACTGATGATCAATATAAATAATCACCTTTAAAAGTTAGAAGGTGCATTGCAGCTGTTATAATCTTATGTTACAGCCAGCTGTAGACCAAGAAAGAACATTCTGCCCTTCTCCGTAGTTGCAGCTCCTAAACACACCTTATGTGGGATCATAGCTCATGTGGCCACAGCAAGACTCAGGTCAGTGAGCTGGTGCAAAGGCAGATTGGTTTGGTAGCGCAATTTTGTCCAGATCAACCAGATGGGCCACTTCAAACTATGGTCCCTGGCTGCTGGACCAGGAGTTGGGGAAATGGGAGCAGCCCACGGACTAGTATCCAGGTCCTTGTAGAACAACTGGCTGCTAATACATATCTGCAGTACAGCTCTATCCCTGCATACACAGGCAGCTTCTTCTGAAACTTTACTGACATTGTCCACAAAAAATAAAATGTTTTTCCAGGGAAATGACTACTGGTATAATTTTAAATGTTTGCAGTCTCCTTTGTCTCTAATCTCTCACAGTGCAGTGGCACACTTTCCTACATTTTCCCAAACCAATGTCTATGATTGCAGCTGGAGTGATTATTTATTATTAATACTGAGTTTACTATCCCACTGAATTCTTTGAGACAATGGACTGTTAAGTAGTATGAGGCTGACTGAAGTGCCTCTACCATTTAGGGGTTAGCAACTAAACGGCATTATATAATTTGAGTCAATTTCTGTCCAAGATTCAAGGGAGTGAACTCATCAGGATTACTCATTGTTAAAGGAGTGCCTCAGGGTTTAGTACTTTGACTTTATTATTTTTTCCTTTAGCTATTCAAAACCTTGGTTCGTTTGTAGGAAATGCTAATTATCCTTTCTGTGCTGATGTCCCACTGCTGTTTTATAAGCAGAGCTTTGCTTGTACAACTTCAAAAGAAATCTTCAAACTCAATATTACCAAGTTTGAATATTATCTAATTAACCTCCCAGTCTGTCATGCCTTGTTGGTTATCATGAAATAATCACAGCCCCTCAGGTGTTGAAACTCTAGATGCAGCTAAGTGCCTCTAATTCCCTAAGGGGGTGATTAGCTCATGATAACAATGCTCCCTTGAGTTGTTTTATTGCTTTTATAAAAAGACTTTATTGTGGGGAAAATGTTTATTTTTATGCAGGAAGAAGATGGAGCTGACAGTTGAGGCTGGTGAGTGACTGTAGCTGCTACTCCTGAGCCGTGGTGCAAGCCTTGATACATTTGTTCATTTCTGATACTCCTTGGACAATCACAATATGCTGGCTGGTAATTAAGCTCCTGCTGAACTCACAGTGTGGAGAGAGAAAATAAATACTTCTGGTCCTGCCAGAGGTGAACAGTTAAAACAAAACAAGACAAAGCAAAACAAAAAGTTCCTTCTGCTGCAGGGATCATAACCTCCAGAGTCTGGAGTACTTTGATGTTCTGGAAGACACTGGATCAATTTCTTTGTGTTGTTTCCCAAAGAAAGATCTTTGTCTAAGTACAGAAAATGGAGCATTCAAATCAGTAAGTTAATAGCTGGATATTTCTTACAAAATAAGTACAATTAGCAAAATTTATAAGCATTAAAAGCCCGAGCATTTCAATCAATAGGTTAATTGAAACCTCTGAGCATTGATTCGACAGCTTAAGTTATCTAGACTTTCCTAACCCTAATGCCTTCAGATCTTTATCTCTTTTCCCACAAAAAGCTGTACTGCAGAACATTGCTTTTAGAGTGCCTTCCTGTACAGAGCCTTATGAGAAATGTTATGCCTTCCTGCCAAGCTGTCCAGTCCCTTTTCATGTAAACAGAACAACTCTAGTCTGAAGACATGTGTGCATGAGACTTGCTTAATGACAACCTGGTGGTTGATTTTTTTGCAGAATTATAATGCTTGGTTACAGAATTGGTTCATTAATGATGAAAAGAGGCAAAAAGTCCTTAATTGACTAAATAACAGTTTAAAAAAATATAGGGTTTTGTCTCATTTAGAATGACCACAGAGAAAAATAAGCCAATTTGCACAACAAACATTCTCCGAAGAGCTGCTTGCTATAGCTAATGATATAAAACTCTGTCAAGGATGACTAATGTGATCAGAATGCCTCATTCTGGATATCATTGTGATGGTTTTTACAGTTAGAGCTAAATTTTCTAACATTTTTCCTATTTTTGATACAAAAAGCATTCTCTTTGTATTAAAGAAATTCTTGTGAGAATTTCTAAACCTTAGGTTATTGACATACACATTCATCACTGGTGTATGCTCCTAGCCTCATCTTGTACTTTTGTTTCAGATAATCCTTTGTTCTTTTGTGGTAGTGTCAGACCTATAATATCTTGCTTCCCTTTCAGAAATTATCTTGTGTTAAAAGCCAGTCACTTCACCACAGTAGATTTATGAAAGATTTAACATAGAGAGTGATCAAGTCTAGATTTACGCAGAGTCATTTGGTCATAGCCTCTCAACACTCATCTGTTAACAACATCATATCCATCAGGTAAAATACACCCAGGAAACCTCAAAATTTACTTTCAGAGGCCAATACAACAAGCTTCAGAGTTAGTGATCATAATATTCAACACTTTTTAGCAACTTCCCTTCATCTGTGTCTTTATATATTTACATAAAATTTTCTATCTGTATACCCCAAATTACAAATTGACCATACTCTTCCAGTTCCAAGAACTCTTGATAACTTTAGATGTAAGGATAATCCTCAATATTTGACTTTCAGGGCAAAAAGTTTTGAAAACTTGGTGTTGTCTTTGCAACCAATATGTAATGTACAAGGGAAAACAAGCACCTAAGGACCATTATCTTCACAGCAAATTGCAATTAATTATGTACATATGCAAAGGTAAGAAGGTTTGCAAGATAGATAAAAACAGGATACTTGTCCAAACAATTCATAATCTCAGGGCTGGAAGAAGAAAACAAGTTGTGTGATTCAATATTCTTTTTTTTTTTTTTAATTATTATTTATAAAATCCATCTCAGATTTTGGTATCAATGTTTGGCAAAAGAATGTTAAGTTTAAGTGTTAAGGGCACATATTTTAATCCTTTCTGTGTCATCTTGTTACTCTTAACTTTTTCCCACAAGTATACAGCAGCACACTCACCCTCTCAACAGCAACAACAAAAATAAAAATAAAAGAATGTTTGCTTGAACAAAAATGTATTTCTTGTCTGAATAAGACCATAGTAGCCAACCTGGCTATTTCATGACTGTGGTTTTGGTAGTATTCAGACAAGTATCGGATCAAAGTGTTAAAATGTCTTAGAGTATTAGTGGGAAAGGTAACTGAAGAAACTCGTACATAGTATGTAAGCACATTTTGTTTCCTAGGTAACAGCTCTTGGTGATAACAGTTGCACATAAAGAGCTGCACATGGGAAGCCATTTGCAGTGTACAACTTTCGTTGGAGAGCAGTACTGCATTTTTTTGTAACATCATTATTTGGCATACCATCTCTTCACTACAATATAAGCAACCAGTTCTTGTGCTGAGGGTGGTAACTGAAAAAAAAGAAAGGAAAAATTTGGAGATCAGTTGGTGATCAGGTTGTTCTGGAGGCAAAGCTCTGGATGCTTCTCACTATTGTCAGATGAGCTTTAATTACAGCGCAACCTTTCCCACCTGAAAAAAAGCAGGAAGAAGCCAGCAGATCTTTCTGTGGTTGTTCTCTTCAGTAGTCTATGTCTTATCTATACCTAAATATATCCTGTGTAATAAATACTAGAGCTTTATGTTAGTAATTTAACACTTGAGTTCTCTTTCCCCACAAAAGAAGAAACAAAATAATCATTTGAACAAAAATTAGTATTCTACATAGCAACAATGAAGGAACTTGCACCTAGTAAATCATAATGTGCATTTTATTCCACCAGTGGTTCTCATAGAAATTCAACATTTTCTTATAAACTAATTTTCTTTTCCAGCCGTGCAATGTAAGTTATTTTTCATACCCTATTGTCAATCAGAATTTAACATTTAATCAATTATTATTAATTGTTATCCTATCATGTAAATTTCAAGAGTGCTTTGCAGAATTTTTTTCTGTGCCTGTGTGTATGTTTTCATATACATTTATGTTTCACTGTAAGTGAAAAAACATGATTAACATTAAAAACAATATGCAGGCATTTTGGTGATTTTTTACTGTAATGAAAATATTGTCTCTTAATGAACCTTAATGAAACAGTACTTTACAGTACTTTACACATGGTGTGAAAAGTTGCCAAGAGGTGTAAAGCAATTATTATGACAAAAAGCGTGAGTTTTGAAGAGCCATTTCTCTTGTGAAGTGTGTGTGTGAAAAAGCAGAAGAAGTCCTTAGGGAAAGAATTAATTTTAATAAGCTTCTGTGCGTGCTCGAAGACTGTATAAATCTAGGCTCCAAGTATAATGTGTAATACAGTAGTCACCTAGAAAGCTAACTTCAAATAGCAGCCTAACCAACTGTCTTGCCAGTCTGTGAACAAAGTTAAATTGCCACTGATGAATGATGAGAACGTCATACTGGAGAGGACTCAAATGAAGGTCCTTGCCACGTTCCCCTCTTAGAGACTCGTGCTTCTTCCCTGGGCTACCCAGCTCCTCACAGCAATTGCTTTGCTGCTTTTCTTTGCTTTCATGATTGTCGCCATATTTCCTGGGGAGCTCTACCTTGTCTGTGCAGGTTTTATCATGGTTTACCTCTGGAAGATGAAGGTTCAAACGGGTCCTTGCTAAAATCAATACGTGAAATTTGATAGCAAATAAAAAGGTGAGAAAAAGCATTTCTAGAATCACTCATGCTGTTGTCGTTAGCAGGCTGTAGCTTCTGCTTTTCAGGACTGTCACTGTGTGGTACTAGCAGAATCTTAGAAGGGGCATAATTATTGGTTATGAAATTTCTAGGAGTTAGCTGATATAACTGTTATGTATTTGGGAGGTTAATGCACCCTTATTTTCTGGTGCCTGAAGTACCTATGTACAAATTCCTACTGTGAAGAAACTGCCATGTGTTCGGTCCCATGAACTGACTAATTTAAACCTTGTGGACAGTTTGAGTCATTCATAAAAAAGTAATGGGGTATTTCTGACTAGAGAGTTTACTGATACAGTACAAATATTATAGAACCATAGTCTCCTCCTAGACTGCCAAAAAGAAGTACTCTCTGCTTTCTACTATCTCCCAGGAAGAAACACCCTGCTGCCTACTATCCCCCATATATTTATCCCCTTCATGAATTGTTAAGAGTGGGACTGCTAAAGTTGGACGTAAACTGTAATATACTCCAGCACAGTGAAGAAAGGCTGTACTATTAAGTCTAAAATGGGTAATCAGTAGTAGAAGATTCCTGTTGCAAACACCCACAATTTTTCTCAAATTTCGACCAAGGAGGAATTAAGGCAAAGAGAATGGTACTGGAAAATGTATTTCAATAACATTCCTTCATTTCTCTCTCTATGTAGCCCTGGAAAGGTTCTCTGCCTGGATTCCAGAGGTCCTTGAAGCCAGCTGGTCAAGTACATCCAGTTCATCTCTAGCACTGCCAGCTGCTGGTAGTATTGCTTGAATGCCACTCAAATAATTTGGTGTTTTCTGGTTACTGTCTTGCTGCCAAGCTTCATCATGGCAATAATTTTTCTCTGTATATAATTTTCATTATGCAGCTGCACTTTTACACTTCCCATTAATTCATTTTCTTTACTATTTCTTTCACTCTTATCCACTCATCACTGTATGTGTGACTAATTTTAATTACTGTGGCATTCCCAGCTTGATGTTGTTTTGGATTGGTGCCCAAAAGGGCTGCACTCTCATTGGCCACTTGTGTACTTTCAAAGAAAACAGCAGAACATTAGCAATATTGTGAAGCAGACCTGTCTGAGGGATGCGATAAACTGGAGGGGAAGAGCTTCCCACACTTTTCTCACAAAAAACTTCACCTATGCTTTGTGTGGTGAAGGTAGCTCAGATTAAGTGGGCCAGATCCAGTGTCGTCCATGACCTGGATCTGTTCAGCTGTGGAATCATAGACTCATAGAATGTTTTGGGTTCAAACAGACCTTAAAGATCCTCTTGTTCCAACCCCCTCTGCCATGGGCAGGGACACCTTCCGCTAGACCAAGCTGCTCCAAGCCCCATCCAACCTGGCCTTGAGCACTTCCAAGGATGGGGCAGTCACAGCTTCTCTGGGCAACCTGTGCCAGTGTCTCACCACCCTAACAGTGAAGAATTTCTTCCTAATACCTAATCTAAATCTACCATCTTTCAGTTTAAAGCCGTTCCCCCTTTCCTGTCACTACATGTGTTACATGGTGTTACACCATTCAGCTTTTGATTACTCAGCTCTTAGCTGCCCTGTACTATGGGATGTTGGATCCTTCCAGGCAGGCTCTTCTTGATGTCTCCAACCAGCTGCATGACTGCTGTCTCAAAGGAGATGAACTAGTTCACACAGCAGTGATGTCTTGTTGGCATGTGATTTACTTGGATGGGCATGTTGTCTAGACTGCCAGCTGGGGAAACAGGAAATAAATTAGGCGTTTACCTCATAGTAAAAAGACCTCTGAGTAGCATCTGAACCTAAAAATACAATTTGTATTTATCTTAGCATATTTCGCAGGCATTCCAATAGATACTTCACATAAAGAACGGGAAATGGCTCTGAAGCACGTCCTTAGAGAAAACTGGGAAAGAAATTTGAACCTCATCTACATACAAGAAGAACTTGAAATCATGAGAACAGAAACACACACAGTGAGAGGACAGGCATGTACAAGTGACTTCGCTACATTAAAATGGAGAGGACTTGTGGGCATATAAGTGTTAAAGGTTTGGAATAGCTAAGAAACTGGCAAATGAGATAGCATGCCATCAGTGTGTCCTTAGTGTGTCAGCAGCAGCAATAGGCTAGTTTGTCATTGTCTGTTATAAAAAGAAATAACTCACGGCCTTTCAAGCCTGAATCAAATTGGATCTATTTCTGAATCAGAATATTGTATTATTTGAAAAACTTCTCTGCCACTTAATGTACTGGCAGCAGCAGGAGCTGATTGGCTACCTCTGTGACTGCTTCAGATTCTCATGCAAGAGTGACACTTACTAGAAAAGGTATCAGTGTGTTTGCTTTCTGGTCAAGTTACTCACCAGTGTTGCTGCATACATTCATCCCTTGAAGGCAAAGCTTTGAACGGCCAGATCAGAAAATTAATTGTGGGTAGGGTTAAAATCCTAAAGCCAAAATGAAGCTCTAGGTCCCCTTTCCCTTTAGCCTGATCAATAGCCTGATCGGTATCAAAATTGCAAGCATCATCAGTTTCTCCATGAGAATGTCCTGTTTGCTGTTCCGTTTCTGACCACAGCTGCAGCTCCATGCAGTGCAGCCAACATCTCTTTCATGCCTGGCCCATAAATGATTTTCCATTCCTTTTATCTTCAGAGCACAATTTATTAGACACTGCTAGGTCAAATCTAATGAATCTCACTCTGAAAAATGTCCTGCTTGTAAGTGATCCTCCCCAAAGCTCAGCAGTTTCTGTAGTCATTTGCCATGTGGGAAACATGCACACAGTTTTGTCTAAGGGGATGTGAACCTTCGTTTCCCAAGATTTCATAACCACTGGATTGTCAGCTATCTTTAGGTGAAATACTCATCAGGACAGTCTTCTCCATCCTTCATGTCAGCTTCTAATGTCCTTGGGCACTTACTGTCCTAACCACTAAGTCACACATACATGAAGTCACACTTTCTCTGGCTCCAAGAATACATAACTAGTACATGCAGGCAGAATCAAAATGTTCTGCTGCCCTCTGTCATAGCTTGATTAATATGTGCTTCCTTCGGACATGATGTGAATCTAAATTATGAATGCCTGGATAAAAGAAAAAAAAAAAGGCAGTTTATGTCACTCCTTTTTCCTATGGCGTTTTGGAAAAGAGACTTTTCTCAATTTCCAAGGGCTTATAAATCTAGGAAAAGGTTCAGAAAAGTGCAGTTTGAAGAGAAATGGCATCTTCAGTCAATAACATTTGGCATGTGACGAATGCACAGTCTGAAACACACTCTCCATCATTCAGCATTTCCCTAGGGGATCTTAAGCAAAGCTTTTTCAATTTGTCCATACATCCTTCAAAACAAGCCCATGTCCAAGGAGAGTGCTAGATTGCATGAACAAAAATTGTCCATACAAGTTCATACTCTAGTGCATCCACCGCTCATGAGAAGGATGAATGGAGTGTGATAACATCATTGAAACAGAGTGCATTTAGTTCAGGTATCAAAAGCTGTGCTCTGAAATGTATATGAATTCCATTTATAAATAACTGATAACTCATTATTCTTAGCAAAAAAAGAAAAATCCCAACATATTTCAGTAGAAAATGAATCGTATGTTTGAGACAGTGTAAATCAAGGTCTTCAATTAGGATGCACCTTAAAATGACTGCTGTGTAGGGAAGTTTTACATACAAAGGAACAGGCAAAATTTGAGAGAAAATTAAAGAAAAAAGATATCACAGTGTAGTTTATTGGCACTCAATCCTCTACTGCTATGAAACAAGATGTTAAAGAAATTGAGTTAAGTTGCCACAGAACGATCTTGAGTTTAAATGTACCAAATTGTACAACTGCAGAAATCCCTCCTCCCTTAGCAGCCTGGTCCACAGAATTAAGGTGCTCTTATTCATAGAGTAAATTCTCAAGTTGGATCATTTGTGTTGAAAGTGTTAAAATGGAAATAATAAGTACTGATTTGTAAGAACTAATACTTAACTTCTCAAGAAAATGTGTCAGGGGAACCTAGGCATGACTTTTCTGGTTTGTTTAGAAGGTATGAAGTGTAGTTAGTTCTTGATGAGAAACAGTGATCTCAGAGTAAATGGGGACTGTCTTCAACACTTGCATCTAATACTGAAACTCTTAAAGGATATGGTTCATGTGTTATTCCAGAGAACTGCTGAGTACAATAGTACAATAAAAACTGATTTTGTCCCTGCTGGGAGGGTGAGAAAATATTTGGGCATTGCTTTGTTCTACTCAATGGTTTTTATAGGTAGCCTAACTTCTTCATGACTGGAAAGCAGAAATGGGTGATGAGTAAGTATTGCAAGTAACCTGAACAAGAAATACCTTGAGAACACACCAAAAACCTGAAAGGTTTTATCACTTTAATATTAATTGAATAAATACAATTATTCTTGATTGCTATCAATCATTTCTGATATTTTATCATGGAGCAATTATTATTGAACTACAGATGAGGGAATGAATTTGAAAGTCTGGGGATTTTTTGCTGCATATCCATGCTGAATATCCAGACACTGAAGTTTGTGGGAGCTCTTTTGCTCTGTTCCTCGTCCTGCACATTTTAGTGTCAAAATGCTATACTTCAAGTGTATTAGTTAAACAATTCTAAGAGGACCCTGATTCATGAGATTTAAATGTTTTTTTTTTTTTGTTGTTGTTGTTGTCCACATTCTCATTTTTTCTTGATTTTTACATTATTATCTTAGGCTTTCAGCCCAGGACACTGAGGTTGCCCACCCAGCGTGGGACAAACCCATCTAAAATTTCTTAATCAGGTGTCTAAGGGAATCTGTTGGTTTTGGTCCGGATGTGCTGCTCCCCCTGAAAATCAAAAATAACAACACACATCCTGAGGCACCAGAGAATTAAGTGGTTCCATTCCAGTGTTACTGGACTCTGAGTATTTAAGTTTCATTGGAAAGTAGTCTGCTAGATGAGAAGGGAAACGGAATGTGTCAGAGTAACACTATGAAATGTAACAGGGTGTCTCAGAAAGCCCACAAAAAGATGACACAATTCTACAATAGTTATACATTAATATCTGAATTGCTTATTTTCATTTAGTCAAGTTAAATTCTGTGAGTTACATTAAATTCTGTGTATTTTGTATACTTATATCTCCTTATGTTTGTGGGCCTCATTTTTCCATCGCAAATACCTATTTTACATAACCTGAACTCTCTCAGATGCATAAGTGTCACTCCTATTGTGTATTGGTATAACCAAAAGAACATTAGGATTTGTTGTGTAAATGTGAGAACATGCCATCTGTTTGGCAATGGGAAGCTGAAAACTGAGGGAAAACATTAGAGGTGTTAGAATACCTACCAGCTGGAAACTGAGGGAAAACATAAGAAGAAATAAAATATCTGCCAGTTGGAAAACAGAAAGATACAGCTGGTTGCAAAATGCCTGCTTTAAGGGTGCAAATTCAGAGAGCAAGCTGCAGAAAGACATGCTGGGAAAATTTTCCTAAAGATAGCCTTGAACTAAAAAATTAGTAGATGTGAATAAATTGCTGGGAAGGTGATCGAGAAAACATGTTTTGTGGTGTAGATACTACTGTTCTCACACATTATATGTCTGTGATGTTTATACTCCCAGACAAAAGCCAGTAGAAAACAATATTAAAGGAAGGAACAATATAACTTCAGTAGGAAAAATTACAGAGGCATTGTCAACTCCACAGTTATCTCTGTATGGTTCAGTAATTAATAACTTCAGAAGCAGAGATGAACACTCTACTGTTCCTGTTTATTTGATGGTCTTGATTAATTAAAGTACAAGTTTCCTTTAAAAACTAGAGACTGCCTTTAATTATATCACTAAGTGTGGCACTTTGTTCTTCAGTAGCATTACACAGTGCATGCAGCCAGTTTTGCTGATTGAAGAGGTTTAAAAAATAAGGCAGGCTGTGTGGACATTTAGTAGCTGACTACAGCAAAATTGGTTAATGACTAGTATCATCTAAATGAGGCAGCAAGCTGAAAGCCTCATAATCTCTCCCCATGCACAAATTTTAATTAAATAATTATAATGTCCTTGCTGTAATTATTTATCAGTAACTATGCTCCTGAGTATTGTCTCTTTTGCTTTCATCTGTTCTGTCAGCTCAGCTGTACAATGAAAAAATCAGTTTCAAAGATCTGGTATGATTAATTCTTATTACCGAGGGCCCTATTCTGCTGCCATTATTCAATCTGATTAGTACTTTACTGCACAATTAGTTACATTGAATTCAGCAGTTCTACATGTGCATTTAGGTACTGCTCAAAAGGGTGGCAGAATTGGACCCCAACTAACAGCAGATTTGGGGCTGATGGTCTAAAAGCCTTTCTAAGATACCAATTCACATTTTCATCCTGTTGGTGAGAAGCCAATCAAGAAAAGAACTAACCCCATGAAGGCTTCAGGTGCCTCTGAGGCTAGTTCAAAAGACTGGTGTCTATCCTTGCGTTTGGGGACATGGAAAGAGAGCTCAGCCACCACAGGCTTCAACTTCCTGCTGAAGTGTGGGTCCTTTATACCTTCCTTCTAGCAGCAAAGCCAGACTCACTCTTCTGTTTAAAATTATCAGTCTTTTCTTTAAGCAACAGGCTGGTTGATCAAGGACTGGTCGAGGCTGTGGAAGACCCAAATTCAATACTCTCCTCACCCTTAGAGGGAGCATAAAGCATTTTCCCACTTTACAGAAGACTCTTCTGGATTATGAGAATAGTTCTTAATGTGGGCTACTGTGCTGTATCTCAGCAGTGGAAACCGCAGTCACACAGATATGAGCTCATGTCAAGTTCCCTCTGCAAGTCTCTGTGACTTCAGTTTCTTGGCATCTGAGCAGCTATCAATAAGGTGTCAGTTTTAAAATAAAATTTAAACAATTTCCTCAAGCTGTTTCAACAGGTAAACTGCTTTCACACCTAAGAGTGCATGAATACTCAAATCCCAAACACAGAAATATCTCCTGCTGTGCCACAATGGAGACCAAATAAGCTGAATTGTTTAAAGAGAAAAGCCCACATCAAGGGCTGAAAGGCAAAATGTGGTACTGTAATCAACAGTGTTCCTGCCAGGTCTCAATCAGACAGTTTTGCTATTGTCAATATAGCCCTGCTAAATGCAGCAAGATAACATCAGTAACTGTACTGCCTTAGCCAGCTTGGTTTGCTTATGCTTGTATGGCATCTTATTGCTAGCTTGCAAATCCCAAAATGAGCAATGAAAGTGGCAGAACCAAAGAAATCTAGGGATTACTTGAATCAGTGATGATTTTTTTCAGCAAAATACACTGCTTTGTTAATGTATGTGTCATACTTGTAGAAATCTGCTTTTATAACGAGGATGAAATTTCCAGGCTGGGGAATAGAAAGGGCAGGAGTACTGCCTCTTGGTTTCCAATACCCAGCTGAGCTGGGACACAGGCTTGATACAGAGGTACCCACTCCCAGGCAAAACCCCAGTCAGCATGTAGCCATACTTTTCCTTATCTGACAGTATAAATTTAGATGCTAGCATAAAGCAGTAGAACATCTAAATGCCAGGCAACAGTTTACTAAAACTACACTGTGATTAATGAGGTCAAAGACAGATATACAGAGAATAACACAATAATATGAAAGACAAACAGCTAGTACAGATCAAAGTCAGAATATAGTAGTTTTCTCTGCAGTTGATGTGCTGCATTTTCTTCAAGACTGAGTTTGCTTCTTGAAAGCAAATATCTAAATATGAAAATTCAGTTTAATTTACAGATATTTAATTCTTTACAATTAATCAGAAATATACAAATCTAAATTCCTGCAAAAAGTAAATTTGAATATTAAAAATATATGGAGGAAGATTTTATGAAAAATTTAAAGAAAAAAATTAGGATATATTTATACACAACTATTTTTAAATAACAAAAGCCCTTGCAGAATGTGTAGGAATGAAATTTTCTTCAATGGATAAAGTAGGTATTAGTACCAACATTTCTTCTCCCATTACGTGTCTTATGTATCTGTGTTTAGACACATGACAAGCAGTTACTTCTGGAAATATGAATAAAGGTGAATATCTTAGCATTCTACTTTCTAAAATGGAAATTATTGGAATAACTGAAACTATATAATTATATCACTCAGTTAAGCGCTATTATAAACTGTTATGAAACCTTATTCAAGAGCGTGCCATTGTCACATAGTAGGGATGGCTTGAGAAAGTAGATTTCTCAGAAATGCTGGGTAAGATATAATTTCAAGCAGAAAATGAAAAAAGACATCTTTATTCAAGGTACTCTGTGATAGGTGTAGATGAAAGATGTTTTTCACTCCCCTTATGCAACCTCTATTAATAACACAGAATTTTTCCCTAAAACGTATCAGACATGAAGATGCGATTGGGTCTGTACAGGTACTACTCAGACCATCTCTTTTGGTAATGGATTTAAAAGTTACCAGGGAATATACAGTGACCAAATGCAATAAAAGTTTTTATCTTTGAGGTAAAATTCAAGAGAAAAGGGTTGATTCCTAAGCTGTGCAAAAAAAAAAAAAAAAAGGTATTAATCACGAAAGGGAAGACAGGAAGGTTTACCAAGTGGAGGCATGTCTTGTGCACTTAGGCAAAGCCAGCTTTCACAGAACACCCTGAAGGTGGTACAAGGATCCAGCATGTGTTTCCTAATGTTGATGCAACTTGCTGGATAACGTGGACAGAAAAGATCCCTCTCCTCCAGGTGGTGTTTATATTTGCAGTTCTCCAAATTCCTGCTAGTAGTGACGTGAATAATAGACATCATGGTGGGCAATGTCCGTTAGTATCTGCTGGGTTGCTTGCTGAACACTGCTCTTAAGAAAGTTACGCAAAATGAAAACCAAATATCAATCTTGTTATAAGCAGTTAGACTTCTCACCAGGAAAACCTCATTTTTTTATAGATTGAATTATAATTTTCAATTAAAAGCTTTTTAAAAAGGCTAATAGTCAAAATGCATTAAAACCAACAGTAAGAAATTCTTTAACTGTATCAGGAAGAAGACACTAAATAAGTGACTAGGTCAACTGGACCACTAAAGCTGTAATTAAAAAGGATGGAGAGATTGTGGAGAAATTACATGAATTCTTTGTAATCAGCCTTCACTAATGAGGATGAGGCAGACATTTCTAACTCAAGGTTAATTTTTACAGATGAGGCATCGTCAAATAGAGTGGCCCCTGAATATAAGGCATTAAAGCAACTAGATAAAGTTAATAGTAGAAAATCCCTGGGGCTGGAGAGTATTCATTTGAGAGTTTTATATGGGAAAAACAAAAAGTAGCTGAATTACTAACTAAAATATGTAATATACCTCCAATAGCAGGAGCCATTCCTGAAGATTGATTTTTATGTAAAGAATGAAAGAACAAAGAATGACCTTGGGAATTATAGAAAAAGGGAACAGTGCTTTAGTACCACTGAAACTGTCCAAAACCATTTCCATACCAGCCATTAAAATACCTTTTTGAAACTAACTTTGTATTTTAAATTGATCTTCACAGCTTCTCTGGTTAATTTTTATTTTTCCAACCTCACAGAAGTCCAGGAAGGAAGCCACAGAAGTTTAACCAGGAATACAAGTAAGTACAATTTACATTGACTGTTACTAAACTACTAAATTACTAGAGACTAAAGACTTTTGCTAAAGAATGTTGCCAAATACTAATGACAGCAGACTGAGAACAAAAATTCTGCCATGTTTCAAAAACTGGTTGGTGGATGGAATATGGTTTGTGAGTACTCATCAGACAGCCTTACTGTAAATTCACAAATAGCCTGCAGGAAGGATGGTAAATTTTTCCAGGCTAATCTTATTTTGCAGAGGCCAGGAAACCTGTATTACTTAACCCACCCACCCAAACTCAAAACCAGAAAACCAAAAAACCACCAGCAATGCCTGCAGCAACCCTTGGGAAAGCCCAGCACTTCCCAAGCAGACCCTTGAGCTGTGGGACATTTGCATGCCTGGAGAACACAAGATGAATACTCACTTCTCAACACATCCAATGGGATGTGCTGTACAGGTGGCAGCTGCTGCCGCGGAGCTACAGGTTCAGCTTTTAAAAAGAAACTGCAACATGCAGGAACAAAATCACTGAAGAAGGGCATAGGATAAATTTGGGGATGTAGAAATAGTTTGTTCTCCAAAAAAAGGCAAAAATACAGTGAATGTCTTCAAGCCAAACATCCAGGTTGTTCATAAGTTTTAACTCATTACTGCAGTTACTTAAAGTCTCTTTGACTTGGCCTTTCTTTCATGAAAGTAACAACTATTTGGGTAGAATATTTACTTTGTTGGTGATATTAAATTGTTGGAGAATGTTGTAGAAAGAAAGATTGTGAAAATCATGATGAATAATGGAGATAAGCATATTCTGTGGCACAGTGAATCGTTAGGGATAATATGCAAAACTATACACAATGAATTACTAGATGGAAAATATTTCACGAATAATTTTGCATCCTAAGCACCCTCATAACCTATTATCACCTTGTGCTTGAAATAGATTAATTCTGAAAAGTGGTTTGCAGCTAAATCCAGCACTTTGTGATTTTTTTCATTTTCAGAACCATAAGTTTTGGCAGGTGCTAACTTTCTTACTGCAATCACAGTTAAGGTAACTATAGTACCTACTGATTATTGATAAGAGTGAGGGTAGAGCAATATAGTGTTTGACATCATGACATCCTCAATCCTGTCTTAAAGTGAACCTTTATAGCTTACTCTAACCTTTAAACGGAAGAATTGTGGTTTTGTTACATTTAAGGATATTTCATTTTGTTGCTGAGCTAGTGAAGTATAAATAATCATGATTTAAAGAAGTTCTTTCGTAGTTATATAACTAATGAGATGTTGCTACATTCCAAAAGGGGAGACAATATTAAATTAAATTAATTCTTAATGTTGCTACACCATATTAGGGGTTTTTGAAGTTTAGCTGTTTGTTAAAGGTGTAATTTCTTCAGAAGGTATGATTTCTTCAGCCAAACAGGCCCATGAAACTTTCTAGGGCATTGTAGACCAGGCCAGGGTGACTTTTTCATTTACATGTTAATGGAGTCTGCACCGAATAAAGTTAATTGAAGAACACGCATAAAGATTTGTTTGCTCTGTGGACAGATGCAATGGAAAAATCTGTTTGAAACCATACACTAGGGTATGAATATTGATGTGAATGGGAAAGTAAATTATTATGGGAAAGTCATTTTTATCACATACGCAATATAGTTTGAATTCCTGGGAGGGAAAAACATATACGCAGTTTCATACATTCCTTAATTTCAAATAAGGGACAGCAGTGATTAAGAAACTAATATACTCTTTGTTTCCCTATTGTGCTTCCTGCAGTGTTTCTGTATTTCTAGTTCTAAATTGCTGTTTCTCAACTGTCAAGGTAGACTACAGGGTTATGCAGTATATCCTTGAAGCCCCTATGAATATGCCACCCAGCCTGTTTTCCCTTGCATTTTCTCCACATCTTTTGAAGCCATGTGAAAACAGAATATTTCCTTTGAGGGACCACAAGCAAGCAAAGCTGGGGACAGATTTGCTGGAGCTTTATGTAGGAGGATGTTTTCCTGCCTGCTCCCTGTCAACAGCCCACCAAGAGATGATATCCCTTGAACAGCATACACCTGCTGCTGGACTGCAGGAATCTGAAGCAGTCAAAAGTGTGGGTATCCACCCATGTGTGGAAGTGGAGCTAGGAGAAAGAGATACCAAATTTTTTTAATTGAAGAATGGAGTGTCTGTGCTGTTATTTTTTAGTTCAATTCCTTTCACAGAGCCTACTTTTGACCCTGAACAGCTCAGGACTCAATTTACTTATCTAAAGATCTAGTGCCATCTCAGAGATCCTTTGACTCCAGCAGTCATTCCAAGAGAGTGCAGATGTTTTTCACATATCCTACCTTATACCTGGTACCCCATGTAGGTATCTGGGATATTCTGGAACCTCTAAAATGGCAGTAGACACCTATGCTTCAAAAACAAGATGAGTTTTCAGGATGGGATTAAATTTGAGATTAATATACCTGGACGTAGACATCTACAGGTAGCTGTTGACACAAGACCTTAGTACCTAAGTCCCAGTAATAGGCCGTGGGATTCAACAGAGTTGCCAAAACACTGAGCAACTTTAAATACCCTTGGGCTTATCTGAGACATCCACATGGGGCTGACAGATGTGACACAGTCCTGAGACCTTTCGGAGTGGAAACTGGAGGCCAGGTGTAACTCCTTATGCATTGGAAATGCCAGCACCCATCTTCATTTAGCCAACTGAATAGTGACTGCCATTCAGTGAATACCGAAATAACGCAGTTTTCCTAAAACATCATTTCAGCGTTTTCTCAGAAACTAGCAAATGACACTGTATATGGTTTTGATGTTTGATGTTCTCTCACTTCTTACAAATACAGTGTTGCTACTCACAGTATTGCCAAGGATATGTTCAGAAAGAGACCTAGTCACATTTAGCATGGGGTAAATTGAGGCAGAAGGGCAGTGCCATATGTGCTTGGGGCGAAATTCAGCCTCACTGATCCCATGCACCCCTAGACAACCTGACAGAGACCATTATTGCACTCCGTGTTCTTTAACTATACCATCTGCAAGGGCAACAAACAGAGTGCAACATAGAAGTCCTAATGCAAACCACAAGTCATGTGAGAATCACTATGTGCAGGAAAGAGCCAAAGGGAGAAATCTGTGCCACTATTGAGACACTCCAGTAGCAGGCTATGACCCCTTTCTCCCTGGTCCCAGCCTTACGCTTCTGTTACTTCCTGGCACTGTCTCTGGGATATATCTGATCCCATGGACACCGGATTTAGGGAGATAAAACAGCAGGAAACTAACATTTACAAAAGGTGAATAATTATAGCTAAGTAACCAAACACTTCTCTGTCAGTTTAGTGAGCTGAACCAGTTCGAGAGCCAAAGCCAGCACAATAGAAGTCCGGAAGACTGGTAAAAATGAGACACTTTTTGTGGCAGCTTACTTTTATCTTGACTGAAGTGTAATATATAAACGTATTCCCAGGTGGATGGATCTGTTGGTTTTAAAACAATTTTGGAACATTGCGATATTGACAATATCCTTAAAATGCAGTTAGAGTCATCTTTTCCAGTAGAAACATAGCTTGAGTAATAAAAAATATAATTAATGGTATTTGTTTTTCCCCTCATGGATGTCTAGTATATGGTGTTTTATGAAAGCTGACAAAAATCCTGAGTCATAGGAGTGCCAGAGATGCAAGTGATAGATGAGATGTGGAGTCTTACATCATGACAAGCCCAAAGCCCAAACTCTGAAGTGCGCCCTTTGTAATGGAGCTTCCTCATCTAGCAAGAGCTGCCTCAGAGATATGTGGAGCATGACCACCAAAAGCTTTCCTTTACTCTGAACAGCTGAAAAGACAACAGAAAACTGTACACAAATAAGCAGATAAGTCTTCACATGCTTAACAAAGCTGTGTGCATGTGGGATGGGTGCCCAATTTATCACACTGCATCTTTACACTAATGTGTAGTTGAACTTCACATTTCCTTTATTTTGCCTTTACACTGTTGGCAAATTTTTACCTTATAAATTGCTATGGATTCTCTTTCACATGTTTATTTCATTAGCACACAGATCTAATAAGACTGAGTCAACAGGCTCGGAGCTGCTAATCTAGCCCTGTCAGATATGACGTTCTACAAACAGGGTGTCTAGTTTCTTTGGACAGGAGCTGGATTTGTTGGATACCAATTCAGTTGCTTTATACAATCTCCTAAGGACTGAAAGAAATTGGAAACAGTAAGTAACCTCTTATTTATGATAGTCAAACATTAAAGTGGAAGAAAAGAGAAAAGAAACAGCAGAGACTGAAACATGTATTGTGTTTAAGATTTTGAATAGTAGCAATCTGATATAAATTTAGGTCTGTAACAAAAGTATACTGACCCTGGTTTTGCTGTCCCCACAAATACTATGCCTGTACTGGGATCTTTTGGGTATCCCCATTTACTCAGCTAATTTAGGTGCATTGAATAAGTGTGAAGAGAGACTACAGGGAACTCAGCTCCTAAACTTAGGTCCTGTATCACACTTCAATTAGATGCCTCAGATAATAGTTTTAAGCAGATGGTGTAAAACCCCTGTTTTGTATCTAAGTCATTCAGTGGACCATTTGAAAACACACATACTAACAGACCATTCAAAAGTGAAACAGAGAAGTAGGGGTCATTGCAAACCATGCTGTCTCCAGCATTTGCATCTAAACAACAGGTTCTATGATGACATAGAGTTAGAAGAAATACCCTTCTTTCACTGGACTACATAAAATTGATAGAGAGAAATTAGCAGTAAAGAGTTTCCAGATGAGGGTTTGGCCTCTTGGGGATAACAAAGTAAACTCTGAAAGATACACAACAGCATTTCAGCAATTGGGTACCCTGTTTTGCTAGGTTACTTAAGACATTACAAGTAATGTATTGTTTCGTTGTACCCATGTACACCATTAAAGTTATTCCAGTGTGGCATAGGGTGAGCAAGTTGAGATCATAATATATCAGCTGGAGAATATTAGGGAAAAATGTTCCTTCAATTTCTGCTTAATGTTCTGATGAAAATAAAGAAGCCACTTGTAATTGTGAATATGCTTACTTACACTACTTTATCGTTCTCTGACTTACACTAGCTCCTGCAATATCTCTTCAATATTCTTAGTTTTCTTGAACTTCTTTCAGACTTTTAGGAGGGAGTGCTTTCTTTCCACCATGTTTCTTTTTCAGGCAAAAAAAACCCCAAACAAAAACCAACCCCAGTTGTAATTAACTGTAGCAAGATGTTACTGCAGTTGTTTGGGGGTTTATTTTTTATAATGTAGCTATGTTAGAAGGAAAAATTATATAAACACATAAGCCACATTTGGCAATGGGCTACATAAAAGTTTTATGGAGACGAAACCCCACAGGGTTCTTTTAGAGATAATTATTCCAATATGCAAATTAAAATTGTGCATTATTCATTTTTTTTGTCAAATAATTTTCATTTGCTTTGCTGCTCTTATAATAAAAATCTGCCAACAGGGTTTCCTCTTAACTCATCTAAGGAAGCCTGTGAAGAACACTCCATATTTAACTCTCTTTTAGATCACTGTGGCTTGAGAATACTTTTAATCTCTTTTCCATTTATAACTGTACTGCTTGACCTTTTTGCGGCAAGGTGTCTTGTATATAAAATGTCAAAGAGAGGATTATAGACATGGGACAAAGATATAGTTTAATTAAAAAAAGTCCTGTGAGACTGAAAAAGGTTACTGGCCCAGATCACAAATATTTAATGCCAGATTACTATTTATGATGTTAAAATAACAAAAAAGGGTTTATGGGTAACTTGTAATTGACCAACCTTTACAGATGCATATGATAATATTAAGCTTCAAGTAATAACTTTCATATTAGCTTGGAAATTAGTTTTAAAAATTTAAGAAATACCTCCTTAATGTTTTCTGTCTGCTAGAGAACTATCTTTACAAAATGAAATGGGTTAATGGTTTAAAGTCTGTTTCTAATTCAAAATGGTGCAGTAAGAGTGTGTAAAATAAAGTGTGCGGTTTTGCAATTTATTCACGTGATCGTTAGTTTCCATCTCTGACATTTAGGAATGGATAGGAGGATGAGTTTAATACTGAATGAATAGTTAAGAAAGACCAAACTAGATTTTTTTCCTGGCGTTCCCCCTAAAAATAGCGAATACATTCCACATCTGAACTGTTCTACCAGGCTTCTTTACTCCTTTTCATGTTGTGGGTTAATGTGATGAGACGACCATTTTTGCAGTTCAGAGACAAAGGGGAGGCCATGCACAAGCATTTCCTGAAAGAACCCAATTTACTAGTTTGTTTGTGAATCAAAATTATGGCACTGACCAGATTTTGGCTCCAGACTGGGTGCTAACAGAACAATGATTAAGCAGTGGAAAACCAAGGAGATTTGAATCCCAATTCTAAGAGAAGCAGGGCACTCACAGATCTCTGACTTTCACTGAAAAAACTCATGGATGCGTCAGAGAAAAACTGGCACCATTTATGCAACTTTTTCAGTTATGCAACTAGCACTGCGTAGTGCTAGTTTGCACCTGTGATAATTTGAGTTTTACTTGTTAATATAATACCAATTTTGTGACTTTTAGTTAGAGCCATTATGTAAAAGTTTGTAAAGAGACAAGACAGTTAAAAAATAATATAGACTTTTATAAAGTTAAATATTTTTAGAGGAAAGTGGAGAACAGGATAAGATGAAAAAAATGCTTCTTTTGCATGGCAATAGGACTGCTATAAATATCCACAGCTGATTTTGAATATGGGTAGAGATACTTATAATATTACTAGACAAAATTACTACCAAAATTCCCATGAGAAGCCCCATGTCACTGTGGGGTACTCTGGAATTTCCAGGTTCTGAATGGAGAAAAGTCTTGCTAACAGAGGCAGCACTTCATTATGTCCTCTGCCCTTCAGCACACTTCAATATATAAAATCATGTAGAAAGCGGGGGTGAAGACAAGACTAACAATGAGGATGAGGATTTGGAGAGTAGATTGCCCAAAATATGACGAAAGCATTTACTGAAATAGTTAACATTCTTTTGATTAAGAGATCTGATAATTTCTATCTTACAGTCTGAAAATCTGATAAAAAGAACAGATATTCTAAATAATCATGCATGATTACTGCCTGGCTGGGGAGCAGCACATACAGTACCTCAGAAACAAATAAAAATATAAACTGAATACCTGAAGAAATTGTAGCCTAATCTTAAGGTTACACAGGACTTGTAGATGTTAATAATTACAGATGTGAGTAAACAGAAAATGTGATACGGTGCAGGATGGATTTTCCAGCATCATTGTGGTCGAAAAGCCTGGTATCACCCTTTGACCAGAAAATGTTTTATAAACAAATGAAATATGATGGATCTCATCCAAGAACTGGTCATAAATTAAGTAGTTTGTCACGTAGAAGTTGTTAGATAAGATACAGACAGTGGGCATTAGAACCAAAGCAGTAAAGCAGACAGAGAAATGGCTGGGGTGTTCTTGGATTGTTGTTAGCACAGTCATGAAAGGTGAGCTTGGAAAACACTGCATTTGAATTCCTCCAGGTGACACTGACAAATTGTTGTTAATCTTCAATACAGAAAACCAGACTAACATATATTAAAAATTGAAATGACCCAACATTTTCAAAGTAAAAAATACAAGATATGAAGTCATTAACTTGGGGGTCAGTAACAGAACCCCCTCCTTCACCCCACCGGGGACAGATTGCAGGCTACACCTCTTCTCAGGTCTCCTAGGCTGTTTGGTATCCTGAAGACCTTCAGCATCTACTAGGACTATATGTGTCTATGTAAAATAGCTGTTAATTAGCACACAGACCTGATGAGTTCCCAGATACTGTAATACCAACTTACTGTCATTTCCTATGGGTCAAAATGCACCAAATGCTGTGGGGCAGTTTGCACAGCTCCTATCCTGCTTATTGGCAGCAGGTTATTCCATTTTTACTGGCTTACCTCTCCCATATGCCAAATGAACCTGGAGCCTAATCGATCACTACAGTGCAGGGCGCATACATGCTGGGCATTGCAACACTTGGTGCTGTGGTTCCTTTGTCCTTTTGAGGATCTAACTCCCAACACCTGCATGTTGTATAAAGAAATGGAAAAATCAGAGGTTTACTTCACTGCTATACATACCCAGATTTTCAATCAGTGAAGGCTGCTAGTGTTCAGTTAAAGGTTTGTCAGGTTAGATATGGACCTGAAAACAAAGGAAATGTTTTCATATTCAGAAATATTTGTTATATTTATAGTTTCTAATTAATATTTTGTGTAAGGAGAACTCACTGGTATAGCTATTTACTTTTCATGATCGTAGAGCTGTATTAAAACATTCAAACCACTTCATTTTTAACAAGCATTCTACAGTCATATGGTTTGGCCCTCCCCTCAACCCTCAGTACTCTTTCTTTCTGTTCTGAAAGAAAATTAAGTTTTCAAATGCGTTATGAAGAGAAAATACCTTTAGCATCACCAACCACAATGATCCTGTGGGTTGTGTCAAATCCAGTGTATGCCGCCAAATTTACACTTCAGAAATGGCATCGTTATGATGTTAACATTTCCCATCCTGTGAGACATATGGGCTGATCCTGTAAACTTGGCAGGGACAGACCTCATGACAACTTCACTGTTTGCAGTCTCCAGCCTTTACTTTGTCTACTGATCAGAAAGGGAATAACAGAAAGGGCCATCGTGACCTGACATCATTATCTGCAGGTACAGCGGTGTTCAGATTTTTTCAGTTTCGGTTTAACTCCGATAGGATATGCACCAAGGGTTTCCCACAGGAAAAAATTATTCCCAAATACATATATTTTTTTTTCTAGAATGGGGTTTCTCAAACACAGAGCCATGACTCCTGTCTAGGCATGCAGAGAATGACAATGACCTTCTCCTTCTCTACTGCCTTTTCCAACAGTGCTATTGAGTTCATTCTGCGCTGGGTATGACATTAAAAACATGGCTATAAATTATATGTAAACAGAATCTGGCCCATTTGAATCAGCAGAGGGACTGAAAAAGTGGGCTTATAAGATGTGCCTTGTTCATTCACTTCGAGAGGTGTCTTGAGCATTGCCCCTACTTAACAGCGCATCTTAGGGTATATATAAGCAGGGTACAGTTTCACATTACAGGTTAACTAAACTAAGGTCTTGTTTCCAGTAATAGCAGGAGGTGTCATTCCCCCTCTCGCCTACTCTGTTCCTTCCTCCCCTTGCCTCTGCTCCCAGCTGCTTGATCTTTTCCCCCTTTGTGTCACTCTGATACACATCTGATCACATGGTATGCTGAGTCAATCCGCTAACCTTGCAAAAACTAGATGCATTTGGGGGGGAGTGTGTGTGTTTTTGCTAGATTTGTTTTCTGCATTTTTAATGAATTAAACTGGCCTGTCATGCCCTCCACTGATCACTGGCTCAGGCCACACTGGGCTTCAGCCCATGTTTTTTGTGTGGTGAGAGCAGGGATGTAATGGAAAGCAGTGGGAAAACCACGAAGGTAGCGAGGAGCCGCTAAATCTGTCAACACTACCCCCTAATATGTGGCTGAAGGCAGAACTTCTACAGCATTTAACATTGTGCTCAGCTTGGCTTTTGTTCTCCTCTGCCCTTGAGTTCCCCTTGAACTTGCTTGCTGATCCCTCAAGCTTTTCATTTCAAGAGAGGGTGATTGGGTGACAACTGGATATGCAACATGTCCATTTGAAAATATGCACGAGGGAGGGCCATAAACACTCTGTCCTTTGTATTTTTTTAAGGTAGCAGCTGTATCCTAGACCTTGGAAGCCATAGTATGTAACACAGAGACCCTGATGCTTTTAACTTCAGAGTGGGCAAGCACTCTGTGCAGTCCAAACTTTTGATTTGCAAATTTTAAAGCTAAAAATATTTTCAAGCATTTCCAGAGCAAAACTCATTTAAATTCTCAGGGCTGATCTCAAGCTGCAAGCAGACTCAATTTGTTATGTGCCCAGTAGCTATTGACAAAGATGTTACTCACTGTTCTTGTCTTTCTTTTTTTCCAGAGAAATCTTCCTTATACTCCTGTGTCTTTCACAAGTACTATTTTCCATAATCCATCAGATTTCATATTATCAGATTGTTTGAAGATGTATGTTCAGATTTCTTTGCTTGCTTAGCAGTATGTAAACACTGGAGACCTGAGATTTATATGACAAAGGAAGTGACAGGATTTCTTTGATGAAGATAAGCAAGAGGTCTAAATTATTAGAATTTTTGAGGATGTTTGTTGAAATTAGCTGTTAGAACCCATCCTCCATCAGTGGTACAATAAATACAGAGGGTGATTTAATCCTACAGCCAGTGTATAAACCCAGGGAGGATCCTGAAGGTCCTAAGGTAACCACCTTGTTCAAAATCTAGAGTTGACGTCTATCAAGAATTTTGCCCCAGATCTGAGAGCTACCCTGACTGTTCCTCAGAATTATGTCACCTCTTAGAAGATGTTACTAAAAAATGACATCTTAGAGGATGTTTGTCGTGGTTTAAGCCCAGCCAGCTGACCGATACCCAGCCCAACCGCGGCAGTGATCTAGCCCTTCTGGGTAACTGCCCCCAGTTTATATACTGGGCATGATGTGCTGTGGTATGGAATACCCCTTTGGTTAGTTTGGGTCAGGTGTCCTGTCTCTGCTTCCTCCTGGATTCCCCTCCTCCCTGGCAGAGCATGAGACTCAGAAAGTCCTTGGTCAGAGTAAACATTACTGAGCAGCAACTAAAAACATCGGTGTTATCAGCGCTGTTCCCAGGCTGAAAGTCAAAACCACAGCACTTCACCAGCTACTAAGAAGGAGAAAAAATGACTGCTACTGCTGAACCCAGGACAATGTTATTAATAAAAACAAAGCGGATTGTGGAGTTATGTGCAGTTTAATTGTCCACTTTGAATGTTTATGTAATTCAATAAATAATTTGGGATTAGAGACAGTTATGGTCATTTTGCTGAAGATGAGAATACAAATCACCATATCTCAGAGTTATTATATCTATAGTTCTGGCAATGACATATCTTTTATTTAAGTGGGAATTTTATCTCAAGGCACATTGTTACTGACCATGTGAGAAAAACAGCATCATCTGCTCATCACTAGACTTGCTACTCCTCGGTACTGTAGTTTTACTGACAGCACTACTGCAGACAAGCAGCAAAGTGTCTAGTGGTGCGGTATCATATCACATTGTTATTGTCATACATACTGTTATTGCTATATAACTGCTACTGCTTCTTCAGATGAAGCCACCCAACTGGTTGCCTTGTATCTTTTGCTATTATGCTCAAACTTTTGTAATCCTGTAAGCAATTGCTTGCTAAAAAAGCTGAAAACAGACCTTGAAATATACTATTTTCAAGTTAGGTTTTGAAACCCATATGATCAGCTGCTCTTTAGGGCCACTCAGCAGTGTTTCATGATGTAGCAATATGTTTTTTAATATAAGGAAATATATTTTTATATGTGAACAATTTATATAATAACAAAACCAATTTATCATAACAATACTTACGCTCGCATGGTTTAATTTTCTTAGGAATAACTTGAAAAACACCATTCAGAATCTTAGATCCTAGGCTGAAAAATTCCGGTAGCCATGGGAAATGTAAAAAGAGTAAAACAATGACTCTTTTTTTCTGGTATGCCCTGAGCCCACCAGATTGGTTTGCTTGTGCAAAGTTGCTTAGAAATGGTTAGATTTGGCCAGCTGGGAATCCCTGCTATACTGTCCATATGTTTTAACAGGTGGAAGAACGGCTCAGTTCTTTGCTCTTCTGCTTGGAAGTGGGTGATATTTGGAGGAGCCCAAGGGGTGCCCACTGGGCTGGATCAGTTCCAGCATTCTGAAGCTGCAGCAGATAGGGTAAGACAGAGGCATTCATGAAGTCAGTCTTTAACTCCTTTGCAGTTAAGAGAAGAAGTTTCCTTCCTGTGGCATGGAGAACATTTAAACTAGGCTTCTGTTCTCAGTCTCTTTCCAGCAACTGCTGGGAACTCAGGGAGACAGCTTAATTGGTCCTCTCTGCTACTTTGGTATAGATAATAATAAAATTAATGCTCATTTGCTGTATCATTTGAGATGAAATTTCTACCAAACCGCATAAAAATAATATTCACCATCGTAGTTCTATTGTCATGATTCATGCCAAATTCACCGAATAAAAGACATATGGACGGAGAGGGAGTGAGAGCGAGGTGGGAATCAAGTTAATACTGAGGAAATGTGTCAGGTAAAGTCCTTGCAAACTCTCAAGGTCAACAACACGAAAAAGCACTTAGGAAACCTAACAAGCAAGCAAGTAAAAATGACCTCATGCTTATGAGAAGACAGATAGGAAAATGGGGCTCTGCATTTGCCCTGCTGCTGTTTACATTTCCTGTGGGTTTGTATTTACTAATATGGGATTCTTGGAGCAAACAAGCAACATCAGTTTGCACCTCCCTCTGTGACAGGCAACAACTGCCATGCCTCGGAAGTTCACACCCTAAGTATCTGAAGACAGTATTCCCAGGGGAACCTCTCTGGACTTATCACAACTCTTTAGACTGAGAGGAAACTACAGGCAAACATTCACTGGCAGATGAATAGCAACAAAAAGCTTAATAAATAAGAACTTCCTTAGCACAGGTATATTTATGACTTCATGAAATGTAAGGAACCTTTATAGTAAATCGTAACATATTTTCAATATTTATAATATACCTATTGTATAACCAAGGAACTTTAAGCTGTAAAACAATGCTGTTAGAGTTTTAGCAGGCCTATGAAGCCAGTAAGATCCATTTTCAACCCGTTAAAAAAGGAGCAGATGACCTTTCTTTATACACTTTCCATCAGCTTCAGAGACATTAAAGTGTGACAGAATTCTGAATTCCTGGTGATGCAATTTTGCATGTCTGCTTTGAAGGAAATTTCAAAATTTTGCAAGCTTGCATGCAAAACCTGGCCTATAGGAACTCTACCCAAAAAAAAGCAGAAATAAACTGTGTGTTGCTAGTGACATTGATTTTTCCCTCCTTTGAAGAAAATAAGTCATCTGGCTGCCATGACAGCTACAAATCTGTCAGGATATGTAAACTGAGAGTGTTCACAGAAAAAAAAATCATGACAAAAGGGATGCCTACAATTTCTGAGCATCTGAGCTGCTTCTTTTTCTTCCTGGGCTTTTGGGCTCTTGTGCACATTAAGGACTTGTGAAACTCTGGGATCCGGTTGTGCTCAAATGAGGCTTCTTGGACAGGTAGGTATAGCATTGCTATCTATTCAACTCATGCAACCCTCGATCTCCTTAGGCAAAAGGGTCACTAGCTTTCTCTACTCCTCTGTGACCTCCAAACCAAACTTCTAGGAAATAAGGCAGGTTTCAGGTGGAAAACCTGCCTGTATTTCAGAAGAGGTTTACTCAAATATACATGCTCTTATCTCACTAATATTGTTTAAAAGCAATTTTCTGGGAAGAAGAAAATCCTGAAAGTACTAACCAGCTTTCTTCAGATCTATGACACTGCAGTTAGTTGGAACCCACTGAAACAGTGACTGAGCAGTCAGAGATAAAAATAAAACCCTGGCTCACATTTCATTCCCACTCACAGAGAAAGATTCAGGATATGCTGAGCAACCAGCATTTGATCACTTAAAGTGGCTCTTTAATGTTATTTTTTTATTTACTACTCCAATGCTAATTAATATTACTATTAAACAAATGTCAGAAGCTGCAGTTGTTTTGACCTAGCCTAATGTTCCTAACTTACCAGTGTTTTGTGCCTGTCAAGCTTTTTGTCCCTTTTAATCTCTAAGGAACAGGAAGAACTGCTCCAGTTCCAATAACGTATTATTTTATTTTATTCCCAAGACAATTTTTAACAAGCTGTTCAACTATACCTGATGTAGGGACCAAGTGTGTTTGTTTTGTTGATACGCTTTGCTGCTGGATTGTGATCAGGTGCTCATGCCAGTTTCATTAGCTTTCTTGGCAGTCATTCATGCAGATGACTATAAACTGCAGCTAATTCATTTGCAGGGCCTAGCAGCAGTGGAAGGAATTGATTTTTAGGGGCTCCCATTACTACTGCTAGGGGACACAGAAAACACAGTTGTACAGCATTGCATGTGCAGTTCAAGGGTGTCCTAACAGGTCCTTTAGGGTTAATTTTTGCTGTTTTCTCCTTCTCGACATGTTTGGCCTACAGGAAAAATTCAGGAACATTGTGAATGATGATGACTACGTATAACTATATTATCAGCCTAGCATTCAAGTGTCCATATTAGCAACAATGAAGAGGTGTATTTCTCTCTAGGCAAATGACTATTGGCACTTCCAGTTCTGATTAAGCCAGTGGTGCAGGGGTTAATGCCCAGAGCTGTGGAAGATAATTTTGATGTGCTCCCACCATGATGTGTGTTAGAAAACACAGAGCCTCTAGGTTTGATCATTCCCATTCTCTCTTTTCAGACCATCTCCTCTAGACTGCCTTTTCAGACAGACAGCTTCTGAGTAGAGAAAGCTCATGTTTTGCATCCATAGCATGCAGTAACAGCATGGACCGAAGGGTTAGCTGAGTTGAAACTCTTCAGTGTGTATGATAAATAAATTTAAGAATAGTTAGCGGTAGTAGTAGTAGTAGTTTTTCCTGGGTAATACTTAGAGGAGATGCAGGTAGATGGGATTCATGTGCAACTAACCTAAGTATTAACATCTTTACCACCCCAATACAGACACCCAGCAAGTTAGACTGCCTTCTGGCCAGGCAGTCACCAGTCAGGCAAGAGAAGTTATAATAGGCTGTTCTTTGATCTTTCTGAATTATCCAGAATTTCTACTAATTTCTAGCTTAGATCACAGTTTAAACCATGATGGTATTTTTTTTTCTTGAGTCCCTGAGTTAGCAACTGCTAGCATATCAACAATCTCATTTCTATCACGTGTTTCTCTTTCATATGTTTCACAGCTTTAGCTTATGTAATGTTTCATAGCTCAAAATATTTTTCCAAAACAGGTAAACCAATGTCACACAGTTGCGCAGCACAAAAATGCGTGCTGGTTCACAGATAGCTACAGGACAGGACGTTTAACCTCTACTATCCAGCAGATACTTTCACTCCTGTTCATGCAGCTTCCAGGTTGACCTTTTCTTCATGAGGACAAAGAATACTACTGATGTTGATGTTCTTCAGGCCCATCCCATTCAGTCCTGGGCACCCATCTGGAGTCTTTGGACGAGAAATCTAAGCAGTGGTTGATGTAGCCAACTCAGGGACATAAGATTGAGGGTCAGATGAGGCACAGCAGGCGCTGGTGGCATGGTGGAGACTACTGGGGAGATTCTGTATGTACTGTCTTCAGGAGATGACCTTACCACGTTCATGTATTTCATGCTGTGTTCCTAGGATAGAACTAGTGACTTTGCCTTCATATCACAAAAGCAGGCAATTGCAACAGTCTGTTCTCCAGATGAGTTCTAGAGACCACTTAAAAGATCCAACTTATCTATCTGAAGCAGTTCTTGCTTTTTATGTGGGAATGGCTAGCAGAATCACACAGTCCCTGTGCCATGCATCTTTGTTTCTGCATAGTATTTAAAATCAAGTATCTTATTGACCATTTCTGTCAGCTCTTTTCTTTGAGGGAAGAAACAGCTGAACATTTCTCATGGTAAGTCCTTGCCATGGGAATTGTCACCTCCTCTATAGCTCAGATTTGTAGCTTAGATAAAAGTCACATCTATTTACTCTAGGTTTTTCTTAGCCTGGGCAAACAGCCAAAGAACAAAGAAATATAGCACTAGGATGGTTTGGTTTGTGCCAGTTTTTGATAGTGGTTATTGTAGTCTTCATAACTGTAAAAGTCACAAACAGCACAATGGTCAGCATGATAATCAAAACCCAAAATCAAAAGCCTATTTTTAGAGACCTCTTGGAGTTCACTTCAGGACAAAAAGGAGCTGGAAATCACTCTACAGCAGCAAATGTTATATGATTGCATCTGTTGCATAAAAGCTTTTAAGTGTAAATCTCTTTAAAGACTTTCCATATGGGGAAAATGTCAGCTGGGGGGACCTGGGTAGATGTCATGGACCCTGTGGAATGTAGTCATGGACTTCATCTGGTGAGCTGGACAGGTTCCCAGCTATCAGCAATTCCACTGTGGCCTCAGACAAGAAATGAAAGACACAAGTCGCTATATTTGGTGTAAGCCAAATGTAATCTGAGCCATTAGAGAAACAAGGGGGTTTTTACAGGGGTGATTTCTATGGCTCCCAGGCAAATACTGGGTATGAGATTCACCCAGAAGTTTTACCTCTGAAGTTCTCACCATCTAAGCTAGCCAAGCTTTTTTCAAATTGCTCTAACAGATAGGTTTGAATAACTGCCTCTTCCAACAGCAGATGGGCAGTCAAAGGCTGTTGGGCAAGAAGTCCTCTGGCAGCAAAGATGGGCATCTAAGGATTTCTGGCTCAGAAATTCTTATATAAAATATAGGCTTCAGTAATTATCACTGAATAGGTTGGAGGAATTAAAATTGAGGATCATACTTCAGGCCAATTTAAAAGAGATACCAGATCTCCAAAGAATTAATTATGTGTTTAATTTTTATTTCTTTTCACTGAAATCATCTGCATATTTTTATCCATTGCACTGTGCCTGTATACTCCTTTGCTAATATTTTGTTATGGTAACCAGGTATGAACTGTAACTGATGCATAAATTTTCTTACCAAAGGTCTCTAAGGACCTATGAAGAATGAGGTATTAGGATCTAATGTATGGGATACTTTTATATTAAACACGGGAATTCTCCTTTTCCAAGATGGGAAATAACGCAGCATAGAAAAAAAATTTATATGCAGTATGCTTCAAGTTTTGTCTATTATAGATCAGCGTACACCAGTGAAGACAATGGAGCTACTCCAATTAGCAGTAGTTAAGGAATGTATTGCTCTTAATTTGAGTATCTATTTTTTAAGCATTACAGACATTTTATACCACGGTCCAGCAACCTGTGTATATCCTGCCACTCACATGGCCCCATGTGCCATCTAGTGGAAAAGGTCAACCTTAAAAGATACTGTCAACTGAGCTAGGAGGGTTTACAGTGGAAAATAGAGGGGGAAAAAAAAGTAAAGAAAGGAAAAGGAGTCTTTATCTGAAGAACAACACATTGCCACGTACAGACATATAATAACCCAGTGGAGAAGGATAATATTTGACAATTTAGAATTTTTAATAAGAAAATTATTTCCTGTATAAATAAACACATTTGAATTTTTAACCATATAGAGAGCAATGCTGTCTAATGACAGAAGAACTTGCTATTCTAATTCTTCTGATTAGTCTTGATTCCATGAAAGTAATCTGGAGAAGGAAAAAGATGCAAAGATTAAAGGTAAAAATAGAAAAGTACAGGTGGAATTCAGAATTTGAATGATCTTGAAGGCAGTAGTAAAAGCATTTCTTGGAAACAGTGACAATTTTCCTATTGTCTGAAATGCAAGTGTAAAAGAAAGCAGTGAAATATAAATATAGCAAATTACGCTAACAATTATTTAATGCTTAAAACCCATGCATTTCATGATTTGGGTTTTTTTTCCCTTTTACTGTCTCTCTCCAAGTAGTCTGCTCTAGAGATCTATTTTCTGGGTTGTTTTTTTTTCTTGTTTCAGAATACATCTCGTACATCTTACCTCTTTCCTCAGAGTTTTTCCTCAATTCCAGAATTGCTTACAGCTGTTCTTCCCAAGCTGCTCTCCCTAGCTTAGTCTCACTTTCTTACAGTTTAGAGTAAGACTGACTGTAGAACTACTTTATCACCTACCAAGTAATTCTTACAGAGTTCATCTTCACAGATATGTTTCTGAACCAACTTCCTCTCAGCACTAAAGTTGTAGCAGGAGTTCATACTGTACTAGAAACACATGGAATACTATTAACTCCAGACAAGTCCAGTAAGTCCCCTCCACAGAGCCAAGACAAAGCACCAGTGCCCTTAGGTTCGCATGCTGGGAGGAGAGTTTTATCTTCAGCTAAAGCTTTTCTTCTGAGACCATGGACGCAAAAGTTTGTTGCTGGTTAAAGCAGAGTGAACTAAGATTTCAGGCAAGATACCACTGTATCAAGGTTCAGCAAAATCTCTGTTCCTTTGCTTGCTTGAGTCTTAGATATCAGCTATTAGCACAGATGCATATATTTGTGGAGATGGTGGAATTACCCCATAAACGATACACATTCCCCCCCAAGAACCACGAAATTAAATGTGGGCCCTGACTCTGTTTCCACTTTCAACACCTGTGTGTATTCACTGTATGTTTTGCAAGTTCAGTAACAAGCTCTGGTTTATTACTTTTAACAAGCTACAGATGTTGACCTGGAAAATGTAGGCAAAACCAGGAAAAAGTGGTTGCCAGCAACTTTCATCTCAGCAAACACACGAAGAATTTTGTGAGATAAAGAGTGTGCTCCCCAGTCTAACAGTGTGTCCCTGTCAAGTAGGTCTCAGGATTCCTGACAGCTTTAGAGGTACGGGAAGTTCTCAAAGAAAATATTCCCCAAATCTTTCACAGTGAAAAGTGTCAGTCACCTGAAAGATGGGACTTGCTGGCTCCCCTCATGTGTCTCCTAACGGATCTCTGTGTAGGTGAAGAGGTATCTATATGTCCTCATACACTAGCATTGAACAGACATTTGCAGAACCTAGAATTACTTTTCTTAGCCTTCTGATCAAAGACAGGGCTTTAATAAACAAAGATTATATCATAATATGAATGATTTTTATTTTCTGGGAAAAAAAAACACTATTGGGAAGTGTAGAATTTAAATTATTAAATTAATTGCTAAAACAATTCTATATATTCTCTGGCCCTGCCACTCACTGCTTTAGTGGTATAATTCTCTCATGAGTGTACTTCAAATCTGTGAAATGTGTATAGCTACTGCAAACATAATCCTGAGCTGTGGAGATTCAGTGAGTATCTGTGTGCTAATATTCACTGGAGCTGCTGAATGATGAGGAAGGGAAACGATACAGTTAATTCTTCAAGGGCATGTATGTAGCACATTAGCTGGTGCTAATCAGGGAGCTAGACTTTCCTTTTTGCTCTCAACAAATTGCTCATGAGCATGCTTTCTACTTGCATGTCTGTCTGTCTATCTATCTATCTATCTATCTATCTAGCTAGCTATCTATCACACTTGTAGAGCTTTTCCAGGTTATTCCAAAAATGTGCTCCCAAGAAAACATGCCCATAAAATACAGTGTATTCCCTTCCCCTTATAAAACATTGGTACATCATGCTAATTTCTAATCCTAAAATCAGGGAGAACATAATATGACAACTGGCTATGCTCATGAGAATTGGAAAGGTATTAGCCCACCCTAGGACCAAGAAAAAGCATGAAATAAATCAGAAATAACTAGATTAATTTAGAGTAGAGTAATTAAAAGATAAAGTGCATGAATATTAGGTTATAAAATTATTGTCATGAATTTATTGAAACACACTTCAGCAGTCAGAGCAGAATAAAAGCTAATTTGCAAGTGGTTGTAATGGGCTTGGTATCAGCTATAGTATTAGAAGAAAGTTCAAATACAGTAGGAAGGAAATGTAATACAATAAAGCAGTGACTCAGGGGGCTGATTGGGATAATGAAATGCATTTCAATGAATTGTGATGGCAAAGTATTATTATAGCTGAGCTTATAAACAAGAGAGGAACAGATGAAATTTGCAACACTGCTACTATATTGTCATTTTTATTACTATAGAAATTATTTCAAAGTGACTATCCCTGTTTCACTGAGCTTTGTTGTTTATCAGCATCCAAGGTATATACTCTGTGTTTAATCCTTGACAGAACTCTTAATGCTCTATTCATCTTGTCAGCTGCAAGTCTCCTCTGCACGTAAAGACCACAGAGCAGACATTCTGCACAACTATTGTTATGAAATCCAGGGAGGCTGTGGAAGTTTGCTTTTTTGCCTGCTCTGTGGGGGCCTCCTGTGGCCTGAATTAGATGGCTCCTTTTCTTACTACAAGGCAAAAAATAACTCTTGACTTATGATTTGTGAAAGCACCATGGCTAATGCCAAGATCAAAGAGCAGTTCCTTGAGTGCTTTGAAACAATTCAAATCACATGTTATGAACTTTTTATTTATATATTATTTCATTTATGCAAATACGTGCTTTCTTGTTAAGCGTTCGTCATTTTATAAGCCCTAAAGTTGACTTGCCTGAAAGTAGTAATTTAAAAATGCAGATTTTAAATCTGTACAACTTTTTGATAGATTTCTTCCCCACTCAACTGTGTAATCAAAACTTACGAGGAACTGAGGAACATGGAGCAATTATGTAATTTCTAAATTTTCCCAACTCTGTGTTGTTAATGTTACAACATTTCAGTAAGCTTAGACACTTTTAATTTGAAAGGAAAACTGTGACTCTTTTCAGTTTTTGGAATATTGGTTAAGAATTTCTGTGAATGGTGCTGAAGAAAAGAGGTTAGTTGAGAAGATGATATGTAATGTATCATCAAAATATATTTAAGATACTGTTAAAATACTTTTGCATCTAATAAGGCAGAAGATTTCATCAGTGACTTGATTAGGTGTAGACAGTATCTCATTTCCCACCACCTTCGGTTCTCCTTAGACTCCTTATGTTCTGGATGGGATTATGCATGTCCCTTACAGGATCATGCTTTGTTAGCACACATTGTGTTTTGGGCATTACTGCAGTGTAAGAATGCTTCCATATTACTATTCTGTTTAAATATGTGTCTTCGCCAATTTCCCACTCACCCACTGAATTATTTTTGGTTCTTCTCCAAGAGGTTATCACACACACACCTTATTTGTGCCAATTATACTGCTTGTGGGATCTGGGGAATTACATCTTTTTCAAAATAGACAGCCTCTTGTCATTTTTTGAGAAAGATGCATGCACAGATCTGTTGGATGGTACAGTCACACCATTGAAGGGGCACAACCAAAGACCAGTGATCTCTGGCAGGAGATGAGGAATGCGCACTTCAAAGGTGAGAGGCAAACTGTTGCTGAAAGTGAACTCTCATTCATTAGTCCTAGTCTGTTTGCAGTTCATGTTTGTTTTTCAGAAGTTATTAAATATCTTGCTCCACCACATGTTTAGTAACACCTAATGACAGCTTATATTTTACCTGGGCAGCTTGTGAAACATGCTAGTTCACATCCTCTGTAAGATATTTGCATCACATGTCTCCTTATTCTTTCTCACATATATATATTCAGGGCATACAACAGGAAGGGAACATGAGCACTGGAGAAAGAGCACATGAGTTTCACAGCAGGGACTTTCAACTGCCAGCAAAACAAATCATGTTACAGAAGGTAAATGGGAAGCCAACCTAAGTACTACTTGGAGCTATGATGAGTAAGGAACTGTTTGCTTACATCATGTTTGCAGGCATTTCCATGTTGGGCAACAACATAAGGGGAAAAGCAAGCAGCATAATAACAGATTTGACAGACCACAAAAACGTTACATGCTATATCAAACTAGTCTGGAGTCCATAACTGAGGTCAGTCGATAATAGGCAGTGCCTTCCCCATGTGAAGTGAAAAAGAAAAGCGGGGAAAAAAGCCCATCTTGTTCCTGCCCAAGAAATATTACTCATATTGTGTGTGGATATGTGAGAGCAAGGGTCAGCCATTTCTCAGTTACAATCAGCCTTTGGAAAGAAGCAGACTCACACAGCAGGTAGCAGGTTTCAGCAATCACCCTGCATCATGTGGGACTGGCTGCTGGTGGAGCTCAGGAAAGTGGAAGAATGAAGCATACAGGTCAGCTTGCTACCTCTCTGCCTTTAGTTTCTCCCTCCCATCCCCAAAGCCTTCTTTCCTGCCTGCTCAAGCACTACACGGAGAACATGCCGGAGCAAACCAGTGCATTTCAAATGCATTCAATAAACACAACTGGCTTAACAAAAGGTGGTTGTTGAGTAATCTAGTACTCCTCTAAGGCAAAGCTTCACAACTGAAATAGGTTTTTGCTTGTACATCTACTTGATGTATGTTCTAAGCAAGCAGGAGCTTGCTGTCTGTTGGGAAGCAGTGTTTTTAGTGCTCACAAAAGTAAAATTGTCTGAATTCAGTCTTTCATCTGTGATAAATGGGTCTTCATTATGTACTGTCCTCTGGGTTAATATGTTTCTCTATTCTAACTGAAGAGGAGTGATAGTTGTGAATGCAGGCTATCAATAACTTAGATAAAGCAGTTCTGCAGATGTCCAGATGGAGAAGTCACAGCAAGAATCTTCACTAACATTACCTTAGTGACTATCAGCTCCAGCCATGGGCCAGAAGTCACACCAGCTAGCACTAGGTAATTAATACCAGTGACATAACACTGCTGTGTAATTCTCTCTATACACTCTCTAGTAACATCATTCTTTTGGTCAGGGGTCAAAGGGATTTCAAGGGGGCTAATGTGGGAATTTCTCCCCTTACTAACTCCTCCACAATGTAGCCTGCCAAGACTTCTCCCTAGCAATCTCCCCATGGGACATCTGCCTCTTCACACCTCCATGACGCGTTCTTATCTCTGTGGGACTCCAGGTTGTCCCTTTAAATCACATCTGATGCAGCATTTACTAAAGAAAACTTTCACCAGCTATGAAACCTAATCTTTCTTCCTTGCCATTCTTTTCCCATTAATAGAGATACTCTCTAAATATCACCACCTCATTGTGAGGAAAGGCAGTATAAAATGTATGACCATGAAAGAGTTAGGTGAAGAGGGCCAGAGCAGCCCATAGAGTGTTGTGGATATAGTAGTACTATTGGCACCTTTAATTTCAGTATTGTCTGCACCACTACCACTTAGAGCAGCAGTACTGTAATAACAGTCATTAGCACAAACAGGGCGAAATAACAGCTTTGCAATACAGAGTCATAGGCTAAGCAACACTCCACAGCTGTAGGGATTTGTGATCCGCTCATTGTAAATTAAGTTGTACTTTATGTAAAATTCATGTTTGAGTCTAAGCAAGCACAGAGACAGCTTTTCCAATAACAGGAAATGCACCCCATCAACAGAGAGATGCAAAGTTGGGACCAAGTTTTTTAAATGGTTGTATTACTAAAGCATTTAGCAGCACCACGTATCCTATGGCGCTTGGGAAACACTTCTAAAACTTTTGAAGCGTCCTGTAAGTTCATCTTCATTCCCGTCCGCGAAAAACAAGCCCCAAAACACCAACACCAAACACACGCGAACGCTCCCCACTACGGCGGATCACCGGCGTTACCCCGGCTGCACCGCCGCGCTGCGTCCGGCAGAGGGCGCCAGAAGACAGCAGCGAAGAAGCTCTCGGGCCCCCTCCGCCGCGGCCGTCCCGCAGCGCCCTCCGGCCGCCCCCTCGGTGGCTCCTCGCGGTGGCTGCTCGACACCCCCGCGATGTCCCCACGGCAGGTCCCCACCGCCCGGCGCTGTGGGCTCGGGCTGCTCCAGCGTCCCGCTCTGCGCGATGCTGTGCGGAACGACGTGGGCGGCACAGCCTGCATTCTGGGGGCAGCGGCGGCCCTGGGAGCCTCGCGGGCCATTGCCAGTGAGGGCTTAAATGTGGCCTCCCGCCGGCTTTCAGTGCTTAAAAAGAAGCGTGGAATGTGTTAAATGGGCAAATGAGAGGCGAAAGTCATCCTGCGCACAGCGGAATCCTTCCCTAGCTCAGGAGGCAGACATACAATGGTGGTGTCAGTCACTGGAGTGCTTCTCTTGGAAGTTGAAAGCCGCATGTTACAGGAAGCAAAAGCACCTGTAAAATGCTATAATAGAGTGACATGTGACTTTTTCTCTTTTTTCAACTTTAAGCTTCAGAAAGCCTTCCAAACTAATTGTTGTTTTCAAAGGCACAGGCAGAACAGTAACTCCACGCACTCCACAAAGACCCATGTCAGAACTATTAGGTAAAAGAAAAAATACCTCTCTCCCAACCCCCCCAAAAAACAAAACCAAAGGCCACCATTGCAAGCACATCTCAAAAACTATTTTATCTATCAATCTATCAATCATCTATCTATCTATCTATCTATCTATCTATCTATCTATCTATCTATCTATCTATCTATATTTATATTTTTGTAAATGACATGGACTGTTCTTTCCTAGCTGCTGGTCTAAGAAACTGGGCAGAAGGCGTTTAAATTCAGACTAACCAACAGTCTGAGTGCGCAAAGCATTGAAGTGAAAGCTTCTGGGCTTTCCAGAAACAGGAGGGTCTTAAACAACTGCTTAAATATGTCTGTAAGGGCTCTGCTTCATCTGAGACAAAGCGTGCACAGAAAGGTCAGTCCTGGGCTTGCACCTCCTGGACAAGAGGGTTTTGGTCTAGAGGGGAACGTTACCTACTGAGTTTGGTACATTACAGATCTGACTGAATGGGAACATGGCACGCTTGCATGAATGGATATCCTGTAGGCTTTGTGTCAGGGGTATGACAGTAATACCCCAACTGAAAGAAAAGTTTTATTCCTATTTATTCAAAATGTGAATGGAACAGTTCTGAATATGAGAAAGAAGGACACCTGGAGAGCCTGAGATTCCCTACTTCATCTCAGAGAATCAAAATGTGTCTTTAATATGTTCGGGTTGATTCTTGATCATTATGTGGTTATGCAGTTTGGTTATTACAAAGGCAGGGTGAAAAACTGGCAGCTTTCTGAAATGAATTTTCTATGCAATTCTTTGTTAGATTCAACGCTGACAAATCTTCAGCATCATTCTGGTTTTCTGAAACAAGAAAAAGAATCCTCTGTTTTAAAAGATGTGCATCAGAACTGGGGGAGGACAACTAGAAAATGAGCCAGACATTCATTTGATGCAGGTCAACAGGTATGAACTACACAGATACAAACACTCAGTGGAGTTGCACAAGCTAAGGATGGAGCTTGGTATCTTCAGGAAAATGGGTAAGTGCTGTTAGGTGTACCGCAGTCACCATCCTAGCTGTCCTGGTTTGAGCAGCAGCAGTCAGTTTCCTCCTTCTTAGGAGCTAGTGCAGTGCTGTGTTTTGATCTTTTGGCCTGGGAACAGTGCTGATAACGCCGATGTTTTCAGTTGCTGCTCGAATGTTTGGTGTGGCCAAGGACTTTGTGAGCCTCATGCTCTGCCAGGGAGGAGGGGAGGCCGGGAGGAAGCAGAGACAGGACACCTGACCCAAGCTAGCCAAAGAGGTATTCCATACCACAGCACGTCATGCCCAGGATGTAACGGGGAGTTACCCGGAAGGGTTGGGTCTGCAGGGTTGGAGAAGGTATCGGTCGGTGCTCAGCTGGAGGGAGTGGGGCGAGTTATTGGTTGGCTGGTGTTGAGGTGTTGTATTCTTTCCTCTTGTTATTTCCTTTAGCATTATTATTATTGATGGTAGCAGCAGTGATTTGTGTGATACCTTAGTTACTAAACTGTTCTTATCTCAACCCGTGGGAGTTGCATTCTTTTCGATTCTCCTCTCCGTCCCTCCAGGAGCAGGGGGAGGCCAAGTAGGGGGGGGAGTGAGTGGACGAGGTTTGTGATTGGGTTTAAACCACGACACTAGCCCATCATCCTTCCTTTAAGATTGAAATAACTAAATACTTTCTGTATGCTAGAGGGATTTGCAGGGGGAGGAAACATTTTTTCCTCTCTAGTAGCAAATGACACCCTTGAAAAACTGGGTAATTAATCAAACCTGCATAGCTCTGATACTGTACCATAATAAGATTGATTGGTTGCAGAGCGTACTCTGATGGTGACTGGTAGAAGAAATTAATTACTGACCTGGACATATTACGAAGTTCTGGCATACTGTGTTTGGTGGTATATTGGGGAAGCCTGTCACATATTACCTAGGGAAAAATGAAAGAAAAATAGCCCCATAAGATAAAAAAAAAAAAATTTATATATATATATATATATACACAAATAAATTCAATTATAGAGAGGATCAAGATCTAAAAGAAGACGTCTTTTTTTTTTTTTTCCCTCGAATCTTGAGTGTTGGAGGATATAGCAATTTGTTTAAATAAGGTGTGACATTTTTCCAGACCTTGCTCCTAATAACTGAGAAGCATAAATCATCAGTATTTCCCAGTCTTCCAGTAATTAATGGCATTCTGGAAAGCAGGTCTTGGAGAAGCATTTCCTGGAAAAATGCAGTGATTTTTTAAACTAAAAATTTGGTGAGGTGACAAAAGAGTTTTGAAAAAATGCTATGAGGAATGAAAGTGAATAGCAACAAGGTAAAGAGAGTTTTTAGCATCATAATGTCCTAAAATTAGGACAGGCAAGATATAAAAAAACCCAGGAGACAATACTGAAGGCATAAGATGAACTGCAAGAAAGTCATCATGAAGTAAAAGGAGTCTTTCAGGTAACAAGCATCAAAAACATACACAGCTTTAGTAATCAGCATCAACAGTGTGAATTTTTACTGTGGGAACGTATAGTAAAAATAACAGTAGCATAAGGTATTCTCCTACTGCCAAATCTGCTAAGCAAATAGCAACTTCATTTTGCACCAGCTGCAACTTCCAAGTGGTCTACAAATGTGACATATGGTCTACAATGCGTAGATTGCTGCTTTAATACTATGGCTGCCCCCCACTGTACCTAAGTATGGAAGACATATGTTAGATTACATTACTTAATTGTGCATTACCTTGTATCTGTAGGCATTAATTTACAAACTTTTCATACTTCTTTTAACTTAAGAGGTGAAATTTTCTGAATTTTGTATGCAATCACATTCGGATTCCAATTTAACATCACAATGAATCAAATCTTAGTTGCAGGGCTTATGTGGTTTTTAATGCATTGAGCATGCAAATCTATATTTAGGATTCTTTGCTTTGGCTATTGTGTTATGCTGGGATCTGTTTTGGGATGGGATGGTAAAGCTTCACTGGAATTAATAGAGGATTTCCAAGGACTACACATACACAAAATAAACTAAGGTCTAGACAAGAAAGAGAAAAACAATAGAACAATGAAGTCCTGTCAACATGCACTGTCAATAAGCAATACTGAGGTTAAGGTGGCTCATACATCAGGCTAATCTTTAGGATACATTAATAGTTGCATAATAAATAAAAACTTAGTTAAAAGTTCTTAAAATCAGCAAATTCAGAGAGGAAGAATTGATTTCTGAGTAAAGAATTCCACAATTCTGTACATTCCTCATACTTCCGCTGTTTAGTGAACTCTTCATATTGAGATTTTTTAGGGTAGTAGAATAATTGCAGTCATGCCTGCAATTTATTGATTGTATCTTTTAAATTTTAGTGCATTATTCATCATTATGTAATTGTCCCTTCTTCTAAAATACGTACTGGCAAAATGTTCAATTGTATTTTTGGTGGGGTTTTTCCAAAGATTTAAAATTTCGTGGGATATTGGACATTAATTTGTTCCACATACTGAAAAGCTGGATTATTTAATTTTTGTAAAGTAATCCTTATTTTACTCCACAGAGTTAAATCCTTCAAGGCTACATATTCCTCTTTCTTTTTTATATTTTGGACACAGAAGAAGTTAGCCCGTGTCCCAGTGCATTCCATAAGCTCCTGTTGGACAGTCACTTTCAGCAGAGGCCTCCTTTTGCCTCAATGACTTCACAGTTCCACTCTGATCATGTAGCCTCCTAGTAGGCAAAGGATCAGACTCAACACAGGAAAACATCTTGAAAAATAGCTTCTCTTTTAAATTCCCTTATTATAGCAAAGCTAGGGGTATATTAGCCTTCTCTCGCATGTTTTAAATGTGAGATTATCAATATAATAATGCAAAAATCCTCAGAATACCTCCATCTGGTTTGGCTGTAACTGCTGCCGAAAATCTAGTCTGTGTTGCACCCTGGAAGAAAAGTTCATTTCTCCTCCCTCTCATCCACATTTTTGCATGGTTCATTAATTTATCTTCCATTTTTATGCTGAAGCTTGTCTGCTATTTGAAGAGAAAAAGGGGAAAAGCAAAACTGAAAACACTGGAACAACATAACACAGGTTATGTGATGTTTATATTGCCATGAGATATTGGGAAAGCCAAGTTCTCTGTTCTAAAAAACATCCAATCATTGTCCTTATAATTTTAATTGCCATAGGAATAGGTTTTGATAGAGCTTTATGTCCATTTTGCATTGGAACATGCTGGTGTGCAACATGACAACACTGGAATAATCTTGCATATAAGAGCTAAAAATGGACAATAGTGTGTCTGAATTTGCATCTAAACCTGTTACCCCTTCACCTACTGACCTTAATAAAGCCTGATAGGGTACTTTTATCTTCACAGCTAGTTGCCTCTTGAACTGGTAGGAAGTGATACCTTAATCCAGAAATCTGCAGGAGGCTAGGTGTACTCTGAAGGAAATTTCACTGCCTTGTTTTCATAGTCTACCTTAAACGAAGCTATTGTTTGGGAATGAGCATGGGGAGGGAAGGCTTTGTCAGAGACTAAGTACTGGCCTGTGCTCTTATCCGATCCAATAAACATGTCCTTATGAACCTATTAAAGTATATTGGGTCATCTAATAGCATGATGTACAAAAATAAACAGAAGGAGAGTTTTAATTTTTGACACACAAATTATTTTGACCAACAATAAAGTAATTTGTCTGAGACCATCTAGACAACTGGGAGAAGAAGATAGGATTTCTAATTCATCCTTCTGTTATTAGACTTCTTTTTAGACTTTTATAACTTTCCAAGATTCAGTAGATTCTCATTTTCTAATTGTCTGTTGAAGAAAATGGGGAGCAGCTAAATGGTAATTTAGCAGCATTTTATAATGCATGGAGCTATATGGAGACAACATAATTCAGACTTAAGAAAGCATGTACTTTCTGGTCATCAGTATGAATCTTCAGTTATGATTACTTGTGGTTCATGAGGTTGAACAGCCCTCTGTGAAAGCCCATTTTTATCTTTAATGTTTTAGTGTGATTTTTGTCTCTTTCTTAATGAAAGCTTTTGTATTTGTGCATTTATCTGCCTACCTGTCACAGGCCACTGCTGGGTAAGTTGAAATACAGCTCTTGGATGGTGTTTCCACTTGGGAGTTTTACAGGAACAATGACAGAAAGCTTAGTTCTCATTAGGAGGTGCAGTAGCTCAGCAGCACAGGCCATCTGAGGATGCTGATGCAGAAACATGGAATTAGATCAAATTTATATTTCTCTCTAATATCCTATCAAAATAATCTTCTTATCCCATATCATTAAATCATATAAGAACTTAAGATGACAGCTAAACACAATTAGAATTTCCTAGAGCAGGGCATTAGAGTATGGCTCTAAATACATATATGGGCATCACAAATGCTGTTCAAAAGGATTCTGTTCTCCAAACGTCCTGCAGGGATTAAGCAATTCATATTAGAAAGCCATTGGTCTAACTCTCCCCTGCACAACCAGGAGTCTTACTAGATGGTTTAGCATGACTCAAGAGTCACTACAGCTGAGGCCATGATATTGAAATATTATGAACATGATGTACAAAATTAAAACTGTGAAAGAGAGATAATTTTCTAACAATTAAAACTGAGTTCATATAAAATGTGTGATGAAGAGAAAGGAGGAGAACTGCGTGGCTTTTCCAGCTTTCCCCTTTTTCAGTGCGTGTCTGCTACTCTTTGCTGCATTTGCATTAGCCATTTTTGGAAAGAAGGGGGCTGAACATTTTTCTGATCTATTAAAATAAATATTATTATTATTACTTTCCTGGATAGAGTACAAAGTTCTGTTAGAAAGGAGATCCTCAAGGACATCCTTAGGTTTAACAAGGTAATTTCCATGTTTAATTGTAAAGGCTGTTCAGTTAGAAATCAGGAGTATGCCTGGGCCACCACCAGCAGTGTTACAGATATTTTAATGTTTTGTTTCTTGTTTTTCAAACTGTAACTGCGTTTCTTTATATTAATGGGTTTAGACCAGGCACGATAGTGTTGCATTGCTTTCTCAATTTGCTGGGTAGTGCCAAATGTTGTGAATGAACATTAGTTTAACTAAATGAAAAGTATATATTTGCTCTGTGCGTGGTGGTGATAATACCTATCTCACATCTTCAAAATTAGGAAAGTATTGATTCTTGTTGGTATAATTTAGATTTAATTCTGCTGATGGCTACCTCAAGAAAAATGTTAAAATATATTTTAATCTTTCCAGACAATCTTAAATAAAGGGAATGATTTCTAGAGAAACGTTAAGAACAAATAATTGAACTAAGAAATTCTTCTACTGATTTTTACTAGTTTAGGTTTATCCCGATCTTAATCCCTTTGGTGTTCTGCTAACATTTCTAATCACTCCTGCTACTTCACTCTTGTTCTTTCTCAGGGTCAGATCCAATAAAAATCTCTGCACCTCTAAAAAATAATTTAGATAGGATGAAGTTATCTAAGACCAAAACTTCAGCCTAAAATCCCACTTTACTGAGCTGCCACTCAGGTAATGAGGGAGGCTCACCACCTCATTGAAGGTCTTGCTGGAAAACTTTCCAGGAAAAAGTTATTTTATGGAGTACTTGGTTACACATTTCAGAAGCCACCAGCTAATGAGGATTCATTCAGTTGCCTCCTCAATCCCATTTCACTCAGAAGAGCACCAAAGCATCAAGTAATAGCTTACTCTGAGTGGTGGCAGAAGAACAGAAAAGAGCTCAAGGAGGAATATGACTTGGTATCACAGGGCCTTGAGCTTTCTGCAGGGATCCTGGGTTCTGTTCAGGGAGCAGAGCTGCATTTTATGTGATGCCTGTCTAAAGGAATTTCTCATTAAATCCTCTGCTGATCTGAATTTATTCTGCTTTCTTTTTTTTTTTTTTTTGTTTTCCACATCCTGGAGAAGCAGGGGCTAAGCAGAAATGATGACAGCCTTGGAGCTCATCAGCCAGTTTTTAAGAATCTTTAATTGGCAATTAATTAAGATATTTTTTATTTTTAAAATATTCTTTTTTTTTTTTTTTACGGTGAATTAAAAAAAAAGAAAGAAAGAAAAAATAAGGAATAATAAGAAAAAAAAAAAAAGGAAAGGATTTTATTTCTTCTGAGGCCTGATCTGTAGACCTGCTTGATCTGCAATGATGGGTGTTTACCACTGTGGTGATCCATCCATGTGAACACAGAAGATTTAGCTAGCCAACAAAATGGGAGTTGTGTAGTTACCAGAGGGAAGTTGTGGAACGTGAAATTATGGGGAGCTGTTTGAGTAGTCTAGCTACAGAAATGTCCCCATCACTGAGAGTTGTCAGGGACTCGGGGTCCCTATGGAGCTCTGCAGCCACTGATCCTGGGCCATCTCAGGGTCCACACCTAGTGTCTCTTATGGCAACAGAGCCTGTGTTTCAAGCCTGTTTGTGTAGTGAAAATTTCTCTCCATAGCACACAGAGACTGTGCTGCTAGATTAGTCATTCCCTCAAAGGCAGAAACCACTTTTCCCTTCCAGTCTCCCGCAGCCCTGAGTCAGGGGAGCGAGGATGAGGCTTATTTATAATGAGCTTCTCTCCCAGTGCAGCTCCGATGCTGATCCATCAAGCACTCCTGACAAGTCGTTAGTGTGCCGTCCACCCAGAAGGTAAATTCATCCTCATCAGCAAGCTCTAAATGTCTGCCCTGGCCTAGTGGATGTTACCCAGATGCTGTATCAACTTCTGCTGCCTTTTCCCCTGGTTTATCAAGAGGTGGCAGCAAAAAGCCGTTTAACCTTTGATCTCGGTCCTCGGGGCCTCTATCTGTCACAGAACCATGGCACCCAACTCATCCCGCCAGCCGCCTGCTGCACACAGCAAACAGCATGATGCTTTGCCTGCCGTGTTGCTTGGGAGGGCAGTGCAGCAGCAGCCAGGAGCAGGCTCCATTGGACATGTCCCGTGCACAGCAGTGTCCGGCACAGCACAACCATGCAGCCCTGCCTGCATCCTGCCTGGCCCCTGCCGGCAGGGAAGGGCGGTTGGGCAGCTCAGGATCAGGCTCATCGATGGCCACATCCAGATGTAGAAGCTGACAGCTATGACTGACATGAAATCCAATAACAGAGGAAGCCAGAGTTGCCCACTGCTATCAATTAGAGATCCGGATGGATTCCCCTGTGTCATAAAAAAAGGTGCTGTAAGGGCCAGGCCACAGAAGGGCCCCTTAAGTGAAGGGGAATATTACTCAAAATGAGCAAACCCAAACCTAATGGATTAACCCCCCAAAAGGCATGTGAAGACTAAGTTCTTGGGGGGCACCTTGGCTTCGGGTGGTGGGAATTCCCCTTTTAGAAAGGGACACAAAATGTTCCGACTGTGCATTGCTGTTAGGATGCTATGTCTAAGGTGAGGGACACAGGAAAGAACTTTCAGATCACTGTGACAATTCATTTGCTACAGGGGCATTCATGAGAAGGAAAAAAATGGTAATATAACATGTCAATAAAGACAGCTAGAAAAAAATAGAATTAGATATGCTTAAAAATATAGCACATAGCTCTATTCCGAATATTCTCATGTTTTCTTGTTAAAGAAAGGAATAATTGTCAACATAATTTGACTTAAATGGGATTTAAAAATAATTTACAGTGGTCATCACGAGACCTCATTATTAAGTGTCTGAAAGCAGGATGCTTTCAGAAACTGGTTTCAGATAAAGAAGCTAGAGCCAGCTGCATTTAAAGCCAAGGCAAGCTCTGGGGGTTCAGTGCTACTACTTACTCTTAAATGTCACTGAGGAGCTGTCAACAGGCATGAAAAGGCACATAGCTGCCCAAGCCTCTTTCACTTGAAGACAGAGAAAGAATGGAAAATATATGGAGGGAAACTTGGAGTTCCAGAAGATGCAAATGGCAGTATACCACATGAGATTGAACCACCTTCCTTTAGTCTGCCTGTTGTTCTGTTGCACTGTAGTTGCATTTTAACCAAAATGATCCAAATTTCGTTTTCATGTTCAGGAATGTGAGTAGGGATTATTTCTACTGCCAAAATAGAGTCCCTCCATAGTGGTCAGTTCAAGTTTACCTGAGATTAGAATTTGGTCTCAGTGGAAATAGCAAACAACAACAACATGAGATAGTTTGTTACTATGAAGTCTTACGTGGATTCCTTATTTTGTAATTAATAGTTTTATCAAATGTTCATAGACTCAGAATCACAGAATGGTTAGGATTGGAAAGCACCTTAAAAATCATTCAGTTCCAACCCCACTGCCGTAGGCAGGGACACCTTCCACTGGACCAGGTTGCTCAAAGCCCCGTCCAACCTGGCCTTGAACACTTCCAGGGATGGGGCACCCACTATTTCTGTGGTCAGTTGGTCATTTCACATTGGTTGTTTCATGTTGGTCATGTTGATCATATTCTGTTATGCTGTAAAGAATTATTCTGGATCAGTAAAACTTCATATAATTTAATCAAGGTATTGCTTCTCAATGAGTGGATTTGTCATTTGTCTAAAGTAGCAAATCATGAATTGTGATGCAGTTTCCTTGATTGTTTTTAATTTCTTATATTTGCTGTCCCTTTTTCATTTCTTAAATCAGCTTTAATATCAATCAAGAAGGTTAGATTGAAAAGATCTAATCAAAACCCAAATCAGTTTAGTAACTGGAGAGGTGAATAAACATACGAAAAAAAGGATACACTCCATAAGAGGGCTGTTTCCTGAGGTATGTCTGACATTTAGTGAAAATTACATTATCCTTTTTATTCAATAAATGACAGAACTTTCTTTCTTCCTGCCTGACTGCTAGAGATCTAGCAGACGTCTGTAAAAGATGTATGTGTGAGCTCTGCTGCTTTGGGTCAGTCTCTGCGTGTATCTCAGAGCATCCACCAATGACACAATTAACTAGTTGCAGCAGTCTTAAACACCATATATTATGACATCACTAATGAAATCACCTCTGGAGGAAACATAAGCTTGGCGTCCTTGAAGGTTATCTTCAGACTTCAAATGGCTGACCTCACAGGGATTTGGCCATCAACAGGTTTCTAAGGCTTACAGTGGCAACAAATGTAAGCATTTAAATAAATCATTTTGTGGAAAAGACATCATGGGAAAATTAGCTTGCCTTCCTACCCTGTGTCAGTCCAGGTTTATTACAGCACTTACCATGGAATGGCAAACAGCTGAACGATGCTAAATCACTGCATTAAAATTCTAGCCACCATGCCACAATCCTACTATCTATGTGTGGAGACTATATAAAATATCTCTCTCATCATCCAGATGACCCTCAATTGAAATGTAGTGGAAACTATTAATAGGTCAACACTTTCACCTGGTAAAATTATGAACATTGTTGAAAGATATTGGTGCATAACATTTGGCAGCTCATACATAATTTTATAACTTTCTAGATAAATAATAATAATAACAAAATAGCAACTTGAGTTATAGAGCGGCTATAATATTACAGAATGACACAAAGCAAGTGTATAATATGATTCCTATGCTGTAACTCTGGAAGTGCAGAACCTCTCTGTTTTACCTTCTGGAGTTCCAGTGAGTTTTCCCAATAGTCAGTTTTCTTTACTTCACATATGACTTTCTCCTTTGTGAAATATTACGGAATACTTAAATATTATGGAATAACACGAACTTGTGCGAAATATTGGTCAACTTGGTCATGGCAAGGTAGCATGGTGACTCTTAAGATGGTTTTTTTGTGTTATATTCTTCAGGATTAGAGTTTGAAAGACTGTGTCTACAGTTTAGGCTGCCATGGGTCAAATACCGGGAACCTGTATTGAAGTGAGTCTGCTGAGGACATTGCTATAGGTAGAGCACTTCACTCTTCTCTCAAACAGCTATCATCTTTCTCTACTGCTGTTGAGTTGTAACTATAAAGTAGATTTAGTGACTGCACTTATATGTGCAAAGATACCTTATCAAGCATTATTTGGAATTCTAAGCATTCAGCAACTGCCATTATGCTTGCAAATAGATCTGTCTTCAAAAATGCAGTGTAATGGTGATTCATAGGGAAGTTAAGCGTTAGTTCTTGTGATAAAAATTCAGGTACAGAAAATGTTTGATTTAGTAACATGGGACCCCTAAATTTTAATGCAAATACTGTTGATTTAATTTGCATATTTTTAGGTTTCTGTGTGTTTCATGTGACTTCAGAAATTGTGAAATATATTACATGGGCGGCAGAAAGTGAGGGAAAACTTCCACATGCTCATGTATTCATGTATTTCATACTGTATTACTGATACTAAATCAAGAGCAAATACCTGAATAGCTAACCATATGGGAACATACACTATGCTTGCCTATGTGGTAAATACAGAATGTCATCAGTGCAGACATGATTTTAAAATAAAAGTCAGTGTATTTCAAAATCACCTCAGTTATCCTGAATTCACCCGATGAATTTACTTACCTTTTTTATTTATCTACCAAACTGTTTTTCTAGACTAATAACTTTACTTCAAGTAGCAATGCTGTGTGGTACCACCATATGATTGCAGTGCTCCTGAGGTGCTACCTCCTTGTGATTCTGTGGACACTGCTGCAGCTCCTTGTTTCTTCCTCATCTGCCACCAATACAAACCAGGGCTGATAAGAGGCTTCAGCTTCGTTTCCATAGCACAGAACAATGCAGTGCCAGGCTTGCACCTGTTTCTGAAGTTAGTTTTTTCCCTCTGTCCCTGTGGATGTGTTGTGCAATTCCCACTGGAGCTTTAGCAAATTGAGAGTTACAGCAGCAGCAGATTTCTTTCTTTTTTAATCACACAGCTGGACTTGGAGGAGTCCTTTCTTTTCTGAGAACAGCAGCAACTCCCATCAGATGTGTCTTGTGCAGTTTGCTCCTTTGATGAAGAGATTTGACTCCCAGTGTTCTGGAGTGTGCATCAGCTGCCAGCTTTTGTGTGTTTTGTTGAAGGAGAGGATAATTTCCACTCTTCCAGCTGAGTTCTTGCTGTCAGGCAGAAAAGGATTCAGCATTCATTAGGGCAGAAAAGGAAATAAAATTCTCTTGTCTGGTGGCTTAGGACATTAGAAACTCTTACCTTCCATGTTCCATGGACTGGACAAAATACTTAATGCGTGAAGATTGGGACCTTGGTTTGTTTTCATGCACTGTGAAACAATGTAGAGAGGTAGAGCTGATAGCACTTTCCTATGGGCTTAGATGCCTCTATAAAAAGGTGAGCAAAAGTCATTCATTGGAGGTATGGATCTGAAAGCCCTCAAGCAGAGAAAGAAACTGAAACTAAGATTTTCTGCCAGAAGAACCCCAAAGGTAACAGCAGGAGGTAGGAGGCTGCCTGTTCTCTGTGACATAATCTCGCACACAACTATTTGCTGGTAGTCTTCCAGAAGTTGTCTGTGGAAGCTACAGTTAATCTCATTGGTAATATCTAACCCAAGTGTGCATGATGGCCCACCCTCTACAGTCTTACCTGCAGGATTCATGTGCCTACAGGAGCCCATGCAAAGGTCATCTAATCCAGCCTGCTTGCATTCTGGCTGCTACAGCTGCTTTGGCTGCAAAACATTGTTTCTGGGATGATGAATCTCTGGTTTGGAGAGTGAATGGCTGTGGTGGGTTCACCTTGGCCAGCTCCTCGCAGGACCATGCTCTGCCATGGGCTCCTCTTCACAGGCTGCAGCATTCTTCAGGGCATGTCCATCTGCTCCATCAGGCAGTCCTCTATGGCCTGCAGTGTGGGTATCTGGTACACTGTGCTCTGCAGAGAGACCACAAACTTCATGGTCTTCTCCACAGGCTGCAGAGGAATCTGTGCTCTGATGCCTGGAGTACTCTACCCACTCCTTCAGTGACCTGGGTGTCTGAGAGCTGTTTCTCCCACATTTTGCTCATTCCTCTTTCCCAGCTACTATGCAGTATTTTTACTTTTTCTTAAGTATGTTATCCCAGAGGAGCTACCAACATCACCAACTGGCTCAGCTTTCACCAGCAGTGGATCCATCCAGACAGCTGGAACTGTCAGTATCTGACACGGGGGCAGCTCCTGCTCTATTCTTACAGAAGCCACCCTTGCAGCTTTCCCCTGCTACCAAATGTGTGCCTTGTAAACCAAATACACTGACCCAAACACTACAGGTGCATGACTGGGTCCTTGCTTAGGAACAGCAAAAGACCAACTTTGCTCTCACGACATGCTACTCTTCTTGTCTGAACCCTCTCCTGAGAGCTGTGCCTTTCACAAAAGCCCAGGATTTTCTTCATGTGTATATATCAGCTCTCTTGTGTCTTCCTCCATTTCTCTTTCCTGTACCATCAGTTTGCTTCTTTCTTCAGAAAGTCCCCAAGTCACAGATTGTTCAGTCTGAGGAACTATTCTGGGAAAGCATCACCATCACGTGGCTCCCGTCTTACAATGCATTTCTCTAAGCATCTCAATTGCTGTAGGGGTTTTTGGAACAGATGAACTTGGAAGCCACCCAGCTTTCTATTGTTCCTCAGGTAAAAAAGACATTTTTCTACAAAAATCTTTATGTCTGTTTTATCTGATTTGTATCCTTTATGACTTCAGGTCACAGAGATACACATGATGTAATTTTAGGCTGCCTAGCTTGGATGCCATTAGCTATACCAGCTATACAGCTTGGATACCACTATACAGCTGTATAGGGGTAATGTCATCATATCTCAAAGAACTGGATAAATATGTGAGTGGCTGACCCAGGTGAGCTGTTTTCCACTGTGCTTACACTGTTAGCTCTCTCATTATCAGTCATCAGCTTGCACGTCTGTGTGAGCTGCTGCCTCTTTAACAATCCTTACTGTTTTTCAGATCCTGTATTTTCTAAAACACCCATCCTGTTCTCCAACCTTCAGCTCCTTGCAGGGTGAAAATAGAATATATCTTTGGGGTATGATGCTCACCCTACAGTCAGATCTTTTCAGCTGTTAATAGTTTTTAATATCAGCCTGTGATAGCACTGCCTTGCCTTCTTAGTGCAAGATGAATGAGACAAAAAACAGGAGAAGAGAGTAATATGATTTAAGGGAATAGCACTTGAGCTCACACTGGCAATCACAAACCACATAGTGATGGATTTTGAACTATCATAACATCTCTTTAAATGTAATCTGATTTTCTGGCTATGGGAAGGTATATATTCCAGAACAATATTTCAAGAGAATAACTCAAATTATTCCCACTTTTTATTGAAGAAGCTATTCCTGCAGAAGTCAATGGAAAACCAGGTTGTGCTAAAGTTTGTATTTTTTTAATAATCTATGCAAAATTTTTGAATTAGAAAATACGTATTTTAAACCTTCAAGCCTCTGCTAGTTTTTTCCATTTTTTTCCATCCATACCTATCCCATGAAAAGCTTACTTTAAAAACACAAGGAAAACCACAGATTAATTGAAAACAGAAAATTATTTCTTTGCATGTGTAAGTGCTGCAGGTCCTTCAAAGTAAAAGGTTCCATATGAGATTTTGGGAAGGGATTTTTTTTCTTTAAACTGATCAATGTTAAAATTGCACAAAGAGCAAAGGGGAGTTTTCAATATTGTTTTTCTCTTGGTGAGTAAAGAGTGAATTAAGTACCAGACAGACCTTATAAAATACTTCATGTTCTTCCTTTATGTGGTCAAAAAATTGTCAGACTGGAAAAGAAAGCTGAGATTATATCAAAAGTGACCTGAAACACCCCAACTGTGTCTGAAAGAAAGCAAGTTAATGAGATAAAATTTACAAAATATATAATAGCTCTTAGTTTCTGTTTCTTTTTACATCTATATATGTCACTGAATGGTGGACTTCCATTGGAAAAATGAAAATTGAGGATTTAAATAAGAATCTGAATGATAAATTTTCTTGAAGAAGCTATGGAATAAGTGGACTATTTTAAGGAAGATTAAGTTTTGTTGATCTGACAGAGCTGACTTAGTTCTCCGAGGGAGTAATTTATAAAATTGCTGTTGTGCTCCATGGTTGAGTGAAAGAGTGACAGAATATGAAAGATGACCTTCTTCTCCCCCCCTCCCCCCCTTTTTTTTTTTTATTTTATTCTTCACCACTTTTTTTTTCAAGATGTTTCCTCATTTCTCTGAGTTACCCTGGTTAATGGAGAGAGTTAACATGGTACCCTGGTTAATTTGGTGCAGCTAGGCACAAACTGCACACAGTAACCATCCGTGGCCAGCTAATTGTCCCTCAGTAGTAACTGTCCAGCAGTACTTATTTTTACAGACAAAGATTTTTTCTAAATATATGTTAAATAAATGCTCTAAGTTTCACTTATTTCTATTAATTAAACAAAGCATATTGAAACCTGCTATCTGTCTTTCCATGAATCCAAGAAATTACAGTATATGGTAGATGCTTGATATATAAAGGCATCCCTGTCATTGATCTTACAGGTAAGCCAGAGGAATAACCCATAATATGGGAGAAAACCAAGACGAAGAAAACAATAACAAGGGCAAAGCTATAATATTTAATTCTTACATTTCAGTGCAGTTTGCAGACAAATGATGTTAGTGCTTTTCTGCAGATGCATTGGGAAAAAAAAGTGAAGCTTCTTAGATGGGATGACCCATGTTTTGCTCTTAATTACACCACTGCTAAACTTCAGTACCTCCATCAGTTTCAATTACATGTTGGTTATGCTATGTCTTGAGAACAAAAGGAGCAATTTATCACAACTCATATTTTCTCAAACTCCTGCTTGCCCCTCACTACTGTGAAAAAACAGACAAATTGTATGAAAAAGGGTAAGCAGTTTTAAAAATAGAAAACCATTCCGTTTTCTGAGAGTGTACAAATGAGTTTCATGGAGACCAAAGCCTTTTACCTTAAAGTGTACATATTCCCTTTTCATAAAGTAGCTTCATGTCCAAGAGAGGGACACAAGTTCCTCACAAAACACAAGGAACAATTTAGGTGATAACAAGGGGTTTCATAAAGTGATGCTGAGCATAGAGCCAGCAGCTGACAGGGAGAGTCAGGTAAAGGATAAAGGAATTAAGTACCTAATATATTCCTTAAGGAAAAAGCAAAATCCCGTAGCCTATGTGGGTAGTCAGCTGGACGAGAATTATTTTGAGGAGCAAACCTGGATTTGGAACAATGTTTCCTACATGCTTGTTGTTGGCAGTAGTGTTTGTAATAGTTGTTTGTCTTGGGCAGCAGATCCTAAGGCTTCCATTGTATTCCCAGTTTGAATACTTGGAAAACAACTCATGTAGTGAGTGAGCCCTGAGGATAAATCTGCAGCTCTTCAGATGCTGGAAGCTCCATGTACCCAGGTTTTCTATTAGATCCAACTCATATTAAGCTGTTGTTCTGTAGGAAGAAGAACTCAACACTGTTTCTCTCTCAGAGAAAAAATAGCTTGGAGAGTAAACATCTTAATTTAACTTGGGAGTAAATTGCATGGAATTGTTACCTTAATTATCTCTATCATTATTTCCAGAACTAAGAACTAAATAAAATGTTTTCTCTGCAATAGAATTAAATTTCCTTGAGGATTAATCTTTTCCATTTTCGAAGAAAACCCTCTTGATATAAGTACTTTATATAAAGTACAATATGTAAATGGTTTTCTCAATGACTTTTTTTTCTTTTCTCCAAAAGAGCTGCCAGAAAGATTGTCAATCCTTGAGCACAGCAAATCCTCTTTTATTTTCCCTGATGGAAAATTACTCTGTGATTTTGTTTTACTCCGTATTTCTGGAGCTTTTATGATCCAGGCACACCAAAAATAATTCTCTCCCATTAGAGGTTTGCTTATTATAAATATCTGATCACATCTTAACAATACTGGTGAGGAAGAGTTTAGTGAAGTCTCAGTGGACAGTAGAAAAGATACAGGTATCTATTCTTACAGCAGAAGAGCTTCCCTGGGGTATATGTGATGAGCTCTCAGCCATGGGCTCACTAAAGCGAGGAATAATAATAAGACTATTGGAAAAAAACTCTTTCATTGGAAAGAGAAACTGCTGGAGTTACTAGATAATCACTGGTGTAGGAGATGATTGCAGCTCAGCTATAGAAACCTGCATACCCTTAAATCGCAGACACAAATAAGACCCCTAGTAAGGGCAGTGCAAATGAGTTGCTGTACTGTCAGTCTGAAGTAAGAGTTGTGAAGACAGTCACAGACAGGAAAGACTGCTGAGGAGCCTTCTGGAGAGCTCTGTGTCTAGGAGCATGGGAGGTCTCAGGCTAAGCTGTGTAACCACAACTGCAAGAAGTTCCCTACGACTAAGGAAAGTTCTGTCTCTTCTGCACACAGATCTGATTCTAAATCACTTAGCAAAACACTGCGTTTTCAGGAATTATGTCAACATAGCACATCCCCTTTTTGGTTTTTGTCTGAAACTGGTAACAGTGGAAGGCTTAGATTTATCTTATAGAGACAGTTTGCATAACAGGCCAGAGACTTCCTACGAAGAGCTGATAGATGCATTGGTTTGCAGATTTACGATGCACAGAAATAACTTTGAAAATTTTTTACCAAAGTATGAGTACAGAAGATGGCATATTAGTTATGGCTAGTAGATGTAGAAATTGTTAACAGTCACGTACCAGAGTAAAAAGTTTTTTATGACATATTCTTGATTTCTTCCCCTTCATCTCTCCCCACCACTCCCAAGTTATCAGCTTTGCCAGTGTATTTTCAGGTGAAAGAAAAGCTGGTTGCCATAATGGGATAAATCTTTGACCCATAATGAATATTTTGTAACTTTCTCTATCATAAAATTGAAGAATGTTCTTTATGCAACTGTTAATAGTTTTATGGTTAAAACAAAATTAACAAATACCTATTAAAACAATGAACTTAATTAAATTTTTAACTTGGGATACTGTTACAAAGTCATTCAAAGTCAGAAAGTAAATTCTTTGGCTCTCATTTGTGGGGATTCAGTGCTTTGTTTAGAACAGCCTTAAGACTTACCATGCCTATGATTAAAAATACAGAGTTGTCTAAATGCATGACTTAAATGTTTAGTACATAATTCTTTTATGCAATAATAATTTTCTGCTGTGCCAATATCCAAGCTAGCCCTCTAGGAAAGCTCTCTGTAGTATATTTCTGCAACACTACAGATAAAGGGGAGAAAATCCACAGACATTGTTGCGTTGCTTCAGTCTGACCAGGATTCTCTTTTTGGTACTTTATTTGTTCTGCGGGTCATACAGTCTATGCCTTTTTCAGCTCCAGAAAAATAGACTCAAGCTATAGCTTTTCATTGCTTGCATCGTTATGATGTGTGACAGTAGTCAGCATATGGGTTGGGAATCAGCAAAAGAAAGAAGGGATGAGATTGATTTTCAAAAGGCAATCTGTCTGAGACCTCAGAGACAGACGCATTGGTTTCCCCAAAGTCTGACCTCTGTGAAATGTTAAAATAAAAACGTTGGAAAGTACAGGAGCATAAATGCTCTTCTGATCTTAGGCTGTATAGTCAAGATCCAGGCCATCTGCTGGGGGCCTTACATCTATCACTTTCATTGCTTTATATAAAAAAAAAAAAAAAAAAAGATTTCAAAGAGCCCTGAATTTTTCAGATATTATTGTAAAGATGGATAGTAAAAATCTGGTTTATTTTCCATAGTTCAAAAGCTAGTTGATAGTAAGTAATGGCCAACTGGTGAGGCACTGTATACTAACAAGACATAGTAAGTGTCCAGTATTTGAGACAGTGAGCTACATGTTAAGCTTTGATTGGCAGAAATCAGTTCAGGACAAATCTGTATCCTGCCTTTTCAACGCATTGCATTGCTTCAGACATCACTGAGTCACTGTCATTCTAAAATTTTTAGTTTCAAAACCACCGGTATTTGAATCTGGTTGCTAACACATGCTTTGATCTGCCTGATATTAATCTCAGAGATCGACAAAGCATTCGTGCATAGTAACTGGCATTTAAATGTTACTATAAATTAGGGTATCACTGTGAAGAATTTTTTATAATGGTTCTCAAGATAATGCTAGGTTCAAAAGGCCAGCGCATACAGCACATCAGCTTACTTGCTTTAATTGTACTAGTTCTACGGTAATATCCAAATGCTTAGTACCTGTAGCTTAATCCAGTAAATTACTTTGAAGTCAACACATTAGAAGCTTCAATGTCTACTTTTTAAGCTGTAATACCTGGAGCAGGAGCCTAAGTTCCTTCCTGTGGGGACATAGACAGAAAAGAGCCTTGTTACCCAATCCAAAAGACCACATATGTCTAGGATCTCTCTAGTAGGAGATACAAAGCACTGGGGGAACAGCTAAAACTGTCCTTTATTTGGCATCTGCTGACCTCTGTCCACACATGGGCTTTGAGCATCCTTTTTCTGAAATAGGGGTCGCTACTGACATTTACATAGATTTTCTAGTTCTGCTTCTTTTGGAGTAAAAGGCATTACCATCTTGCTTGCCTAGACATCTTTTTATAAGTATGTAACCAAATGTTTGTTTTATAAGAAGCCTGAACTCATCAGTAACAAGTGTGTTCTGATAATGCTGATAAGAATTTTGTCCTTGGGGATTGGAGAAGAGAGCTTGGGACAAGCAAAGTTGAATGAAGTTTAATAAGATGGTTTGATTTACAGGTCACAATAGGGAGTTGGGTGCTTTAATTACATCTCAATTCTCATCTGAAAGGCCAAGTTTCTTAGTAAGTCTTTAGTCTGTAATCTGTAGAACAAACTTCTCAACATTTATTCAAGCAGTCTTTCCTAGTTCAGAAGTATATTTGTCATTATCACAAATTCTGATTCTGCTTAATTAAATATTTTAAAAATACCTTAGTTAAATTTGAGACACTCTTGAAGAATTATTTTTAAGATGCTCCTGTATATTTTACCCTGGTTGCGTTTGATTTTTGCTTTCCAGTTAAGAGTTTCATATTAGCTAAAATAAATGCAGGTCAGAAATTTTCTAAGCTGTCATTATATTACAGCATTGATTGCTGGTAATAATCTCCCTGCTTTTAGAGTGACTTCTAATTCATGCAGTATCTAACTGTTTTGATTAGCTGCTTTAGGACAATATAGGATAAAGGAGAAAACTAGATATGAAATGACAGCTTAAAAACCACAGTCCTGTTAAATGCAGGTCCACCAAAATGAGCATCACTTTTTCATGTTGCAATCACTCTTTGATGTGCATTGGAGTCTCCATTCAGTAAATCCTTGTTGAAGAATTGTGAAAGGCTTGACAGATGAGTTGCTGAGGTAATTACTTAGTTCCTTTCCATCTCGCTAGCTTTTTGTCTGATAAATGAAGGCTTAGAGTCTGATTTCAACAATTCTAATCTCAGTAGCACAATCAATTACAGTAAAATGCCTATATATTTTTTCCAGAGTCTGGCCAATTTAAGACTTCTTCCTTCCAGTTGTTTATTGTTTAGGTCAAAGGATAGCATATGCATTATGTATGATGAATGTATCCAGTCAGAGATGAAAAGAAAACGTAACTTTAAGTGACAGATGCATTTTTAGCTGATGGTGTTGCCATCTACCAAACAATACCTTAACTCTCTTTTTAAGCAACAGCTAAGTATAAAATGAAAGCTAAGAGGGCAAATTATTGTTTTGTATAAATATCTCACAAACAACAGTAAGGAGAAAGGAGAGCCTCTTCCATGAAGGAAAGCTTATAGACAGTGTTGTCACAAGAGCATGTTTTTAGAAATAATAATAATAAAAAAAAACCCCAAGATGTTAAAGTATTGAGATGATTGAATATTTTTGAGTTGAAATAGGGGGTCAAAAGACCTAGAATGAAAACTGATGTATTTGTAAAAGTTCTACAGGATGTTGCACTGGTGGAAGATTTGATTGTGCTTGATTATCTCAATTTTTGTCTTACATTCTTTCTGTAGAAACATGTTCCTATGAATTAAGGATCTGAGGCCAAATAGGTGATTCTGGGGGCTGTGTACTATAGCTGAGTGTGAATGTTCAGATAATTCATGGAGATGATCTGTCTTTTATATTCAGAATTGGATCTCAATTTTACTTCTTACCAGTTTACACTTGAGCATAAAAAGAACAAGGGAAAACAATTTCAAAGCCAAAGTCCAACACACACTGTTTTAAATTTCAGGTTTTTAACTAGAAAGCAAAACTGAAAATTGTTGATCTATGAATACTGTATAATCAAGTAAAGAATACCAAAATTTTAGTCAGAACTAATCACAGTACTTTAGACTGAGAGGTACTAATGGTATTAATAAAAGTTTGAGTCTCTCGTAAATTAAACCAATGGATAGGACTGTGGTTCATACTTCATATATATCTGCACCTAAGTAACTGGTAGATGGCTACTCAGGTAAAGCAGAAATACTGACCAATTTTAATACAAGAAAAAGCCACCAGGCTGAAAGAGAAAGTCAGAGGTTGTCACTTTTTTTGAATGTCATGCATTCTTACTTTCCTGAGTTTAGGGCATTTTATTTAAGACTTGAAGGCATTACTTCTGAGAGGGGATTTAGCAACTTCTGTCCTGCAAGCAACTTTGAAAATGTTTTTTGTTGTTGTTGCTAATTAATGCTTTCTGGACAAAGCAAGAGGATTCAAGGAGCAACTGTTAACCAGTAGCACCTTCAAAGGGATAAATCAAGAAGAAACCTTTCTGTCAAGGTGACAAAATGACCAGCTAATTTATTTCAAGCAGGCATCTGTCTCAGGATACCTGTTGCAACTCATAACAACTTTCTGCGTTGGGTTTTTTTCATTATTTGTTAATGTTTGTATGTTTATCAGAGTCCTCATGAATCCGCACTTGGGCAGTAGCTCTTGATGGGGATTTCTCTGTCTATCCTCAGGTTTGCTGAGGGCTAGCGCTGGGGAAGACTACACAGTCCTTTGCAAATGCAAATTTTTGTTAGTTTTGTTAGTTTGGGTCAGGTGTCCTGTCTCTGCTTCCTTCCGGCTTCCCCTCCTCCCTGGCAGAGCATGAGGCTCACAAAGTCCTTGGTCAGAGTAAACATTACTGAGTAGCAACTAAAAACATCGGTGTTATCAGTGCTGTTCCCAGGCCTAAAGTCAAAACCACAGCACTGCAGCAGCTACTAAGAAGGAGAAAAATGACTGCTACTGCTGAACCCAGGACATCTACCATCAGTGCTGGAACTACTGGACATATGCCTCACATGATGAGTGGATACTCTTATTTTTCTTATGTCTTCAGCCAGCTGATGCCTTGCTTTTACCTGCTTCTATGTCCCATCACATAGAGAACTCTTATACTAATCAGGGAAACATGTTCAGCTCTGTTGGTAATATCTGGATTACAAAACTAATTGAAGGAACCTAGTGTTGAAAGATCAGTTAAGTTGGCCTAACCAGCAAATATTGAAATGCACCATTACAACTCACTTAAGGACTTCCACTGAGTACATATAATAATTATTTTTTAATGGTTAATTTTTTATTCACTTTCAAATCCTTTATTGATTAAAAGAAAGGCTTTAAAAAAGGTTACAGCCAAAATTAGCATAGTTGCTCAGAATTAATATAATAATATAATTTCTTAAATAGTACACATTTGAAGTACTAGTACTTTGGTTTAAGGAATTGATTTAGTCCTTGAGATTACTGAACAATTTTCTCTTGCAAAAGTGGCTTGTACTAGAGTTTGAAATAAACAAAAGAGGAGTGTAGGTGTGTTCCATCACATACTGTGGGCCACAGTAGTTCAAATTCATTGCCTACTTTTAAATGCCTTTTATTGAAGAATGAAGAGAGTTGGATTTATATGTATTAAAACATTATTCTTTTCTTCATACCACTAAGCACTGTTAAAAACGGCTTTTGATTTTTCCATACAGGCTGCCAAACACTGGAAAGAATTTCTCAAAAGGTTTAGATTTTTTTGTCATTGTTGAAGGATGACTTGGAAAAGGACATCTGCTCCTGTCTTTTTCTGCTTGTTCCTACATTTATCTGGCAGACAGCAGGATTCAGGCTGCTGTTGGGTAGGTGTTGTGGTTTAAACCCAGCCACACAGCTCGCCCACTCACTCCCCACACTTCTTTCCCTCCCTCTACTCCCGGAGGGACGGAGAGGAGAATCGAAAAGAATGCAATTCCCACAGGTTGAGATAAGAACAATTTAGTAACTAAGGTATAACACAAACCACTACTGCTACCATCAATAATAATAATGATGAAGGAAATAACAAGAGGAAAGAATACAGCACATCAACACCAGCCGACCAATAACTCTCCCCACCCCACCCAGCTGAGCACCGACCAATACCTCGTCCAACCCTGCAGTCCCCTAGCCCGTCTGGGTAACTCTCTGTTACATCCTGGGCATGACATGCTGTGGTATGGAATACCTCTGACTAGTTTGGGTCAGGTGTCCTGTCTCTGCTTCCCCCCGGCTTTCCCTCCTCCCTGGTAGAGCATGAGGCTCACAAAGTCCGTGGTCACACTAAAACATTTGTGTTATCATCTCTGTTCCTTGTCAAAACACAGCGCTGCACCAGCTACTAAGAAGGAGAAAAATTACTGCTGCTGCTGAACCCAGGACAATAGGAAACACAGAAGGGCAGCTGATTCATTGAGGGGCTCTAGCATCAACACCAAACTCCCTGGGAATATGTTTTCCAAGTAGGAATTGAACCTTTGAGGAAGTGGAGAAGGGATTCTTGAACCAAGCTAACACACCAAGGTAGTCATTACATCACCAAAATTACCCCCATCCAACGCAGTGATGTCACCCAGTACTTCTGAAGGAGCTAACTTTGGTTGCTTGCAAAATAAACTGAAATTAAAATATATAAAGAGAGAGGTAGTCACTTCTAAAGACCTCCAGACAGTGGTCTTCATCTAAGCCGGGTGTCTATTCATTCTGAGTCTAGTCAAATGTGTGGAAAAAAAAACAGTATTAATGGATGGTATGGCAGGTTTCTTGGCATTGAGTAGTAGGAAGGTGGATTGGTAGAAGGCAGTGAGAATCTCTACGAAAACAGTAGAGGAGGAAGACCTGACAGGGAAACAATTATTGCTGTATATATAGCAATAAACATAAAGATGGTCTATGTGATATACCGTAGCTAGCTATACAGCAAATAGAATATAGAAAACCCTCAGAAGGCTGCATGTGCATTGGTAATGCTTTAGATTAACAAAAATGTTTAAGTTTGATGTCTCTAGCTGCCATAAACAGATTTAAATCTAACTAGATTTAGGAAAAACAAATATGTTTATACTTGCCAAATTCTAGCTTTAGTCACCACAGTGAACCCATTTGAAATTAATTCTTCAATTTTTGTTTGATTAAGGATATTGCTTTCTTTCAGATCTCCACATATGAGTGATGCTAGCCAGAAAATAATTTTAAAGGGTCAGAAAATCAATTGTCTCGATTTAAAATGTTTTAAATCTTGACACTAGTTTGTTCTTGTTGAGAGTCATTCTTTAACTCCTGAAGTTGCTCATCAGTCTTCCTGTTGGGAGCAATGTCTGCCATGGCTATCAGGGGCAGCACCATACCTGAGCATGCTGAGCTCTGATGCTATTATTGGCAGCTTGGAGTAGTCAATCTGCAAACCTTATGAATTATTAGATCTAACCTATAGTCTGACTTTGGCCATCTCAAGCTACTTACTGATTGGTGCAAAAATTCCTCTAGGTTTTATACTAATGAAATTGAATACAGACTACTTGTCATCAGAAAGCACTGGTTTGGCCTCTGAATGGATGAAATGCATGCACATAGAGTTAGCACAGGTCCTCCTTCCTCATATCTGTTCCCACAACTTCACTACAATATGAATTGTATCCATTGCTATATGACAGCCTATATGATGCTCCTGGGTGACAATCTCTTGCTCTGCTGTAAGCCACTGTGCCTCATTGCTTCCCAGGATTTCCCGTGGAGTTTGACTTCCATGTTCTGAGCATATCTCCATGTGCTAAATATACTACTGTCCTGTAGACCGTAGTAACAGCAAGATAAGCTTCTGAGGATGTAATTACACTGCATATCTTATGTTGGATGCTTAAGGTACCTAACTGGTAGTTTAGCCTCCCGAAGTCTACATCTGCTCAGCACAGAGGGAAAGGCTTCTAATGATATCAGTTCAGGGCAGAATCCCTATTTGGGATGAACATATCTCATGCTCTGACTGTAACCTCAGCATTGTTCTTAGGCCTGGGTGGTAATAAAACTTTTTTCTTTCCTGTGTTGCATGGAAAACTGACAGCTTTATCAACAATATAGAGATAATAAATAATAATTGCATATGTCAGTGGTAATTAATGATGCATGTTTTAATAGCACACAGGTCTGTATTTCTATAGAACTGCAAAGGGTCTAAATATGCCTCAATAACAATAGTATATCTGCCAATTTAATGTTTTCTGGGTATGTTATATACTTTTTTTTTTTGCCAGGGTGGTTTTCATAATTGCAATAGTTACAGTCTTCAAGTTTCTAACATTGCAATTTTTGACAATATGTTATGATCTTCTTTTCCTGGCTAATTAACACAGTGCAGTCAGTATTCATTCTGTATGAACTAATGCTACATTACAGTCTCATATAGTACAAATTTTACTGTCAGAAACTGATGAATGCTGATTGTCAAACATTTCATTAAATTCAATACATACCTCATGTAACTTGAATATAAATGCCATATCTAAATCCAAACTTTTCAGAACTGTTTTATAACTCTCAGCAGCACACTTAATATCAGGTATCAGAATACTTGATATGTAAAAGGATTTAACAAATACATACTTTGCCTGCACATTTTGTTTCAGTGAAAGGTTTTCTTTTCTTTAGGCTGTTTCTTTGCTTTGGAAATAAAAGCTCTGTGTAGGCCCAGTCTAGGATGTTCCTCAGTTCCCTGAAGTTTGATTATGAATCAGTTTCTATCTTTACAGGGAGGACATTCTTTATGTCAGGTAAAGCACACATTTCAGTGTCAAGTTTGACATTCTTCTTTTAGCCCTTTGACATATTAAATAACATGGAAGTCAGACTTCAGTAAAGTGTCTTTTAAATTTCCATAGCAGAGCTGGCTTGTATTTTATAGTCAAAATTATCCTGTCAAATTCATGTGCCATTCTAAAACTCAGCTGTGCTTTTCACAAACAAATTCAAAACACAGAATCATGTAGTGCTACCCAGTGAGATCACTGCAAATATTTGTCTTTAATTTGATTTTTAACCTTAAATAAGAAACAAAAAGTCAGCATGCATATGTCAAACAAGATACATTTATCACATTTATCAATAAGTTAGAAAATAGGTATTTGTGGAGAGATTTACTCCTTGATGCGCCTTATTTATTAAAAGGAAGAAAAGGTTTCTGTCCCACTATAATTAAAATAAAGGGCATGCTATGTTTATTTGAAGTCATATATGGAGTAGTCTGTGCTAGGATTTAAGAGCAGAGAAGGTAAAGAAAAGAGTGAGAGCTCTCACACACTCTCTCAAAACTTTAAGATAAGCTGAGTATCTAACATTTTAGACATTAATTGATTGCTCCTTTCCTAAGGGCTTTTATGCCCTTTCTATTACCTAATTATCTGTCTCATTTATTTGAGGCTAATGCACTAATGTAGGGAAAAAAAATAACTCTTCTCAAATCTTTCAGCTTCACAGACTGATGATTTTAAGGGACATTGCTGATCATTGTGTCTATCCTTTCACAGGTGGATATTGTCCTCTACAGGAAGCATTTCTGTACTCTTGTAGAAACTGTCTGTAGACAAAAGATAAAATAAAACAAAAAAAAAAGTAACAATTTGCTGGTGTTTCAAGTGAAACTGAGAGATACGGTGAAGGTGCTGTCATTGCACTAAAGTTGTACCATCAGTTAAGAAAATCATGCTCTCTGTTGTTTCCATTTTTACCATTAACATTGTACTTCTTAACTTTCAAAACTGCCTCTGTGTGACACAAGAAATCACACTTCTCATTACGGTTCCATTATCAGTACACATTAAGTGTTGGCATACACAGTCAAATGTATGTCATGCTTTTTCAATTGGATATGTGAGGCGTTAATTCAAGTTAAGCATTATGTTAGATTAGGCTATTATGTAGCATGTTTCTTCTTATACCTGGAAGGAAATATATACAAAAGGAGTTCTTTAGAGTGAAGTCTACTGCTGTTAATGGAAAATTACTATGTTCTGTTGATGAAATAGAACTACGCAGTCATGTAGTTCACTTGAAAATTGTCTCCTAACCTTAAAATGTATCCACTAACAAACAATCTTTCTATATGCTCAGACAAACATGTTAAATTAGAGGGACATTGAGAGTGTTTATTTGAAAGTACAAAGCATTTCATGCGTCAGTGAATGAAGCTGCAAACTCAGGAAGCCTCAAAGATTAGTTATATACCTAGATATGTTAATGTAGGAAATGCATTAATATCAAAACATGAAAGACACTCTTAGTTCTATCTGCCAATGGGATATGATAACTAAAGTCCTAACTTCTGAATTGTCAGAATAGATAAATAAATGATTTTTTTTTAAAGGAATATATTTATTCTTACAAAATCAGTAATTCAGTAGCATCAAATATTTTGGGTAATCTGGTTTTACAGTGGACATACACATTTTTATGAAGTTTTAGAGTAACAAATAATTTCAATGGGTTTGCTAATACTTCTTTAATTAGAAGTATAGGATGTGTGAACAAAAATACATACAAATGTGTATATGCATGCATGTATACAGAGGCTTTATTCTGAAAAATATCACTGTTATGGGACCAGGTTTTGTTCTTCTCCTTTGTAGAATTATTATTTTATTTTATTCTATTTTCAGATTGCAGTGTTTTGTTTTTTTTTTAAATAGACTTTTATCTTAAATTGAATATTCACTTTATTATCTTAAATCTATATTTGTTAGTGATGAGGCTACTTTTTTTAAAAACATATTTACAAGAGAAATGTGAAAAGAATTTAACTCCAAAAAATCATGTTATTAATCTTTGTGTTTTGCAAATTGTGAAAGTATGTGAGTGTATTTTTAATCCAGAACGGATAAGAGAAAGATTTAATGCATAAAATTGTGAGATGGTTTAATGCAGTGGAGGTAGCCATGAAATGGCCTAAAGAAATCTAAATATGGGAGAACTTCAGTTTTCAATTACAGCTATAGAGCTTGTCAATTCTTTGCCGTCATTTTGCTTGATGTGTACAGAGTATGAAAGTTGTCCCAAAGGTTTCTTTTAAAATGGGACAAAAATGCCACCCCAGATTTTCTCACTCTCTGTATAAGCAGAAAGTTGCTTTCCCTTTATTGCTGCTTGCGTCTGAGATCAGGACTGAGCACTAGAACAGGGAACTAACTGAGAGTAGAGAAAGGTATCTTGCAGGTGGGGAATAATTCTGTAAAGATTTCAGACTGCTGCATTTCGCAGTTTTAGCCTTGAAATCATTACACGCATATATAACTACATACTTTGTTCCACTACCTTGTATCAGGTTTCACAGGACTTTTATCTCATACTAGAGCCACAGCATTTAGTTATAAGATTCTGATGCTTGCAAACTTGTCTTCTGTATAACAGTTTTGGTGAAAAACATTAGGCCTGGTCAGAAGCTTTTCCAGTCTGTGAGACTTGATGACAGCTTTCTGATCCTTGGTTACGCTTGCTATTTTGTCTGAGAACAAATTTCAGACCAAGACCTGATATCAGTTTCCAGGACTTTTTGCTTCATGAAACCAGATTTTGAAAGCCTTGAAGAAAAATTGTTGGTCCATTTCAAACTAGCAAAAAGTTAAAATCTAAGGTGCATGAATGGAAAAAAAAAAAAAAATCTCTTTTTATGTTATTGAGCTTCAGGGCAATAACACAAACAAAACCAGTTTCTCTATTCACAACACAAATATTTTCACTGAGCACTCAAGCTGAGAGCCCTCCTAGATTCTTTCCCTGGGAGTCATATGCTAGTGCTTGGTCAGACTGTACTGAGATTTCCTGGGCTTTTATAGTAGATCATCATGGTATAATTCTCAGTTCAGTAACTAAATACACTTAACTAAGGAGGAGAGTAAGATGCTCAAAGCAGTTTGACATGGGTAATTCCCTGGAGCTGAAGAGTAGCAGTACCTCCATGTGGCACTGTGCTCTGTGGGCATAGCCCCTCATTTCTGTATGCCCCTTTCCATCCCCTCTGAGTGTGCTGTGTATGTCCTTTCCCAAAGAGTACCTGCATGGACCCAGTTTTCATAGAACACAGAAGAGCTTGCATGAAATATGCAACCCTACCAGTTTCAGAGAGGTTTGATCTAGATTCGAACATTATCTCCTAAACTGGACATTTTAGCCAAATAATAAAAAATCCAGAGGAAAATTAATGTTGTATTTCTACTGATGTAGTTTACAATCACTTTAAAATTTCACCAACATGAGACTTACTAAGACTAATAAATTAGTCTGAGTAGCAAGTAGTTTAGTTAGAACTCCATAAAAAATTGCTGAGGTTAAATGTGAAATGCTCAAATGGCTGAGAGCAACATCTTTGCCATCTGAAGTCAGTATCTCATTACCCCCAGAAACTCATATTTGTGTCACAGGTGGCCATACTAGCAACATTTGGATCTTCATGGAGTTTTACTTTTCTGAAGGTGAGATGTGAAAATGCATTCAGGCCTAAAAAGTGATTCAGCAAAATTGTAAAGCAAAAAGTCCAGACATAACAGATTTATATTTAACTTTAAAATCCCTTTAACTGCTAAAGCCCAGAAACATTGATTAAGTACGAGATTTCAGAAAATTCCTGAAAGGCTGTAAGATCTGATTCCCCTACAGTGCCCATGAACTTTTTCAGGACAATAAATCCTTAAACACAGTGAAAGTGATGCATTAGAGAGTGTCAAAATTATCATTTGTCCCAGACAAGCTGGTAGTGAGTATGCATATGTTATTAATATGTGGTCTGATATAATCTGTGAAAAATGACTTTGTGAGCACAGAGTCACTCCAGTGAAACATCTTAAAATGCTTTTTTGTGTGCTGTGGAAGACAAGGGCAGATTTTCAAGCATTAAAAAAATTCAAGAAAGAAAATAGTTGAGCAAAAGAGAGTAATACTGTGCTCCTACTAGAAATAGTCCTAGGAGAAGATTCTCTTCTATTCCTAATAAAGTTTTGCTATGACCAAGAGTGTTGTATGAAAATATTGAGCATCTAGCCAAATTAATCCCAAATTTAATGCTAGTCATAATATTAAATAATATAATAATTACAATATACAGATCTAGATGAGAAAGCACAGGTTGTTTGACAGTAGCTTAAATCTCTTGCTTTTTTTTTTTTTTTAATTTTACTTAAATATAAATATAAAATTATCACAAGACTTTTGCTACAGTTTTTTTATTCTTTCTGGAACAGACATAGAGAGAAGACATTTTTTGTGCAACTCCAAGCAGTGTCTCAGTTTAGCAGGACATTGGGTTGAAACACGATGAAGTCTGTTTCCAAGACCACATATTTTACAAGTCCACTCGGGAGGGAAGGAAAATGGTTAATGGCATGCATGGGCAAATTGTTATCATAAATGGTTTATTCACTGAAAACTGTGCTTGACAGAGTACCGAAAGGATTAGAATGTGAACAGCTTTGACAGGTCCAAAAAAGAAAGATCAAAAACTTCTAAAAATACAAAAATAAAATCATTTACATAAATTTCATTTTGAATTACCCAACAAAAAAGAAATTAAAACTTTGTTGTCACATAATTGAAACATTCTATTCTAGTCTAGTCTAGTCTATTTCAGAAATCACTTTGCCTGGGCTGATAAAATCCCAGCTCTTTAGCTCTACTGTGTCCACTCTTGAAGCAGCAGGTTTATGGCTGTTGATCTGCAAGGAAGGGTTACAGCAGAGATGAGTCACAGCGAAAACAGGATTGACCCCAGTTTCATAAGCTCTGCTGGGCTTGTTGGCAGAAATCCGTGCGTTAACATCGTGGCATCAAATGTCAGAGGAGAAGAAGGGAGCACTGAGGAACAGCCAGCTGGGGGGAGGCCAAAGCACCAGCAGACATTTGGAGCATGGCATGGCAAGGCAAGGCTGCAGCAGTATTTCGGTACTGGGGGAGAAGCAGGGAAGCTTCAGTGATGACGAAACCAGCACCAGCAAAAGCCAACTAGGAAGCAGTATTTGGTCAAAAGGGGAAGGCATGGTAGGCAGCAGTGAGGCTGGCTCCAAAAAGACTGGGAGCTGCTGATCTGCAAGAAGCAGCTGGAGGTGACATAACAGCTGCTCTGTGGCAGAGGGCAGATATCCATCAAAACTAACAAGTTACAGAACTAATTAAATTCCCAGCTGCTTTTAGGCAAACTAGTAACAACATTAATTAGGATGGCTTATTACCATCTTCACCAGTCAGAGGGTACTGGCCTTTTGTTTTTCATTCAGACTGCACTATTTGAAACCATCTATGCTATCTCAGGAGGAAATCACTGAAAATAAACACTTTCAGAAAAGGAGTCTGGAAGTGTCTGATGTTACAAGTACGACATTGTGACCCTGACTCCTGGGTTGTTTTTTTGTCCTGGATATAAAATATCTTGGATTTAGTGTATGAAGGGCATGACACAAAGCACATCTTTTTTGGTGGGCCTAAAATATAGGACTTTGAGAATTGTGACATTTTTTTATTATATTATTCCTTGCCTAGCTACTTTGTTAAAGAAGAGCTAACAAATCTTTGTATGTGTTGCAGTTAGAAAAGATGACAGGATATCTAATCAGCACAATGCAATTCACAGATATTAGAAGCATGAAGAAACTAAAGAAATGATACCAATTAATCTTAGAGCAGTTTTAATAATATAATAATCAGGTGGATTCAATTTATGTGAAAGTGTAATACTAAGTTCAGTTTCTGTTAAAAATAAAATGCAATTTAAGAAATTATTCTGTGCTAACACTTTATCTTAATGATGCATAGACGTTAAAGATGTCATGAAATTATAGCATATGAATGTCAGCGTGAAGCTATTTACATCTACCCTGTGCTTTGGTTGCAGTACAGGATACACAAATATAGCATGCTCAGGGTTTGATGAGTAACACTATTATTATGCCCATTGACTAGCACTACATTAGAACATAACAGTCCTCACAGTACATGACAGCTGCGTGAACATAAAATGAATTTCTTTCATCACTATATTATAATTAATGGCATGTGAATTCATAATGTTCAAACACTTCTTATGCCCAAGATATTTATCAACTGTTCAGAATACAAATGGTAACGGCTCATGTAGGTACCTTGGAAATGGCAATTTTGGATAGACTGGTACATGGCAGTTAGAAGACATAACAAAATCATTATCTTATGTACAAGTCATCTCAGTTGACACCTCTATATCTGCAAAGGTTTTACAATTATGTTTAAAGTCTTCATTTTTATATTCGACATTATGTTTAAAACCTATTTTAGTGCAATCAGTATTTTCCAGTTTGTAATATTATATCACCTTAATTCAGCACTAATAAGACAAATTTGAACCCATTCACAAAAAACAAAGAATGGTGAAAGTTTATGCTCATCTTGAATAAAATTATTAGTACTGAATAATATGGAATTATCCCAATCTAATCAACTGAATCTTATTTTAAAATTCAGCACCTATTTTTCTTTGTATTTACTTAGCTGTGATTTATCAAAATGCTTTGACTTGCATCTAATTAGCTCCGTTTCATCCTTCGATGGATTTACATCTTGTGCTTGTGTTATGTAAGGCCTTGCCAAGAATTTGTTCATATTAAGTACTCTGAATCCTCAGAGATGTTATGCTTTCAAAGCCTCAAAGATGTATCCAGAGATATGCTTCAAGATCACCTTTATTCACAAATAGCTAAAAGAATGAAATCTAGCTATGAGTACGTTAAAATCTTTCAGGCTATAACTCAGTATGCTACCAAGGAGAATATCATTGCTCCAAAGACCATAAATAAACTTTTATTTATTCTTAAGGAAAAGTAATTGCCTTGTTTAGAATTGAAAGAAGTGGCAGAAAATCAGCTGGTAATCTCTTACGGAGGAGCACTCATTTTAATCAGAAAGAGCTTCTTCTTGGTTGTGAAATATAAACAGTTGCAGCAATACTGCATGTGACTATACAAGCAATCCCATCTAAGATATAAAAATGGTAAAATAAATCAAGCTTTTGTTCCCCTTAAAATATTGAAGTTGCAGCTGTAATTGGTTTGATAGCTCTAAAATAAATTGATCTCTTTCTGAATCTCCCATCTTCGTAATCCAATGAATCACAATGCTTAACAGGTCTATATCATTTATTGCTATATACAGCTAAATTTCTTGACAACTGTGAGATTAATAAAGTTTGCACACCTGCATCCTCATTACTATACTCTGGCTCTTATTCTTTAAGTTTTCGTTCATGTATTATTCTTCAACCTTGTAGGTAATACTGGGGGTCTGCATAAGCCTGTGAAAGCTGTAGAAACTGAATCTCAATCAAGCATGCAGAATCAGCAAGTAAAAAGCTGACTTCTGGAGGCTGAAGAGCAGAGTGGACTGGAAGGTGACTGGTTTGTATTCTCCAGCCTCAGCTCAGCAGTACGTGATATCGTACTTCACACTTTACATGCTGTTTCTCTGGAAGCTAAAACCCATTCAAGATAGGTTGATGTTAATCTCACTTCTGGCTAAGAAGACCAATGTTATAGGTTATATATGTTATATTAAAAACAAATGAGGAGAGTTTTTTCTTTTTATGAAATTCCCGAAGGACAACTGAAAAAGAAATACCTTGAGTTACACGAAGGGATGGTGCTGATTTCAACCTCTGTTTTGTTTGAAAATTTGAACACAGCATTCTTCAAAAGTAGCAGAAGAGGGAGACTAATGTCACCTCAGACATTATATTGTATGACATGATATGATATATATTATAATATATAATGCTATGCTATATTATACTAATTATATTAATTTTATTCTACTCTACTACATTACATTACATAATGTTACATTACATTATGTGACGTTATGTTACACTGTGTCATCTCATATCATACCATATTGCATTGTATTATATATACTATATATACAGAAAAAATTATTATATGTTATTATATTATGTGATATGGTACTATAGACAAACTGCAGACTTGAAAATATAATAGTTAGGATCTGAAGAGTTTATTCAGGGCTAATCTATATGAACTTCATTGTATTTCAAGGTAGCTGAAGACAAAGTGCAGATACGCAGGACTATTGCATTCTCACTGAAACTGCTATAAGCTACTGTTTTTAAGTTTCCCTGACAAGCAAGTGAAAAGTATTAATTAGATACTTGTAAATATCAGGCTTCCAAACCTTCCTCCCAGGTGTGAGGAAACCTCTAAACGGGAGAAGGAATTTGTGACTAATCTGCTGCAAGTGTTCATTCAGAAATCAAAATACAGGATCTACTGTTTTTTACGAGCTTGGTGAAGGGCTTCAAAAGACCCTTTACCAGAGCTCTGATCAGAAGCTTTAACTCATGCTAAAACAGCTACTGGTGAACCCAGGACACCACTGATAAAAAATAGCCTCAGTGCAGCAGCACTGGCATTTGGAAGAATGACACGTTGAGCTGTGCTTCCAGGAGAAGAACAAAAATCAATACTACAAGAGATCAAAAGGGCAAGAGCATGTGAAGACCATATCAGGGAAATGTTTCATAGTGGATATTATCTGGATGATAAACCTGTATTTGTAGGTGAGATAAAAGGTGAAAAGGCAGAATACAGTCATCCATCTGTTTTCAGTTTGCATTACTATGTTGAACTTCATATAAATACATTATATACCACACAATAAACAAAGTCTTCATCAAGAAATCTTTATTCAGACATTAACCAATCTTACTGGTTGAGAGACTGTCTAAGAACAGACCTGAATCAAATAGGACAAACACTATCATATATCACTGGGGCAAACAGGAGGCTAATCGGACAAAACAGGGTGAGGATATAGCTGCTTCAATCTCTCAGGAAGGTTTCTTTCCTTCCTGAAAGTAATTTTACAATATTGTATAATTCACGCCTCGAACTTCAGACTCATCACTGCAAAATTGTCGTGCTGCTCACACCTGGTAGGAGCTTTGGCTCCATGTACATGCAAAATAACTAACTAACTAAATAAATAAATAAATGTTTTGAAGTTTGTGCCTAAAAGAAGCATTTTCCACCACGAGAGTCAGAATCAGAAATCCTCTTTCCTATGGAATACAAAAATAGATCTCCCCAGCATCGCCGCCACAAGAGAGTGTCTTTGCATACATATCTAAGTTACTGCTTCATCTCCCTAGGTCTTCATAATAGATAAACTTCCATATTTATTGGGGCAAGCAAGATTCATATGACACTTAAGTGCTTGAAATACACACACATTTCACAAGAAATAGACTGGAAAAGTAGGAAATAAAATTCTAACATTGGGAAATATCCCTTTTTGTACTTGTCTGCATTACAACTGCAATGTTCAGTTAAAGCCATTTCTTTCTATTTTTTTTTATTTCTAGCATAATTATTTAAAAATAATTTTTTGAAAGAAGAAAAAAGAGAAAAGGAAAGAGAAATTTCTAGCTAAAATAACCTTAATTTCACAAGATATTATCCTTTTCTGGAGAAAATTGCCACTGTTTCATTGATTTTAACTGTCTAGATGAAAAATTGGTCCTATACAATGGCTGATATCAAAGTCTGCCTTTTTTCATGCAGTGAGAAATGACCTTCAGCAGTGTAGGCAGGGAATGGCATACCCACCCACACACCCAGTCACATATGCACTCCCTCAGCTATTAAAACATGACCTAGCTTCAGTCTAGTTCCAGCACCGCACCAGGGAACCCAGGCTTTCTTCTGGCAGAGGACTGACTGCCTCTGTGTAAAGTCTCTCTAAAGGAAATATTTGTGCAGTATGGGAATTTTCAAGGGTCAGAATGGAAGCGTGTAGCAGACTATGTAACAAAACACAAAACTGAGCAAACAAAAAGTGTCCAGGATGACACTGAAAAATGCAAATCCTGAAATTAATTATCATTCTGAGCTCAACAGATTTATGATTACTGCAGTCACAAAGGATATGTTTTAACTGGACAAGTAGTTGAATTGCTGATGCAATTGGGCAGTTGGAGAATCATTAAAACATTATTATTATTTGCACCTCAATTAGCTGAAATGATAAATGTTGATAGGTTCAAAATTATCACTGCAAGAGAAAAGTATTTTTAGTGTGTAGCATGAAACATGAACTTCATGTGTCAGTGATCCCTATTTGATTAAATATAAATATCAGTGTGCTCATTCTTGATGAAAGCACAACATGTATCCATCATACATGTATTCAAAGGTAAGCACAGATTTCTATGCTATTGCTACTCCAAATCGGTGTACAGTCATTATACTGTAGTCTTTTTTTCTATGACTCAGATAAGAAACAGAGAGGCCATAAATAAAGATTATTTCTTGGTCAGCCCACATATTCTTCTTATGGGAACATTTTCTTTCTATATCTGGGCTATGCTAAGATAAACTGGATTTTGCTGGTATGAAATATCACCTTTAGATAGATTTCTATAAATAGTTATCAGCTAGCAGCACCTGCAGAACCTCTTCAGATTTTGGAAGGTATAAAAATATTTAGATTAGAAGAAATTTCTCTTAGACAACAAAATTTCTTCAACAGTGTAGCACTGAAATTATGCAGGCATTCTGTTTTCTTGTTATTTAAGTCTTTCAGTCTCCATATGGGGACAACAGAAATGCACTCAGGCCATAGGTGCAAGCTGACCCTGTCCCTTAAAACTACAGAGCTGCTCTGAGGGCAAGAATAGGAAGGATATGGGTTGAGTCCCAGAGGAAGTCCCAGGGAACATTCTGGCTAGTGTGGTTGTGTTAATAATCGTAAGCCATATTACAGTGTGTTATACATGATATGAAGGCAGACAAGGCCCAGAAGCTGCCTCTTCCCTTTGTTCACTCTCTAAAACTGACTGCAGCCTGTCCTTTGCTTTGATTTAAACCCACCTCTGAACTATTACATACATTAAAAGCACGGCTGAAAAGCACATTCTGCTTTAGAGGCTGTGACTGAGAAAAAAAACCAGATTCTTAGTTTTATCAATTTCAGTGAAAAAGGTTCCAATTTGGGAGAGTAAAATGCTTACTCTCTTTGCTGGCAGACAGCTCAGAAAAAGCCTCCACTTACCTGGCAGCTAATGATCCTCACAGAGACTTCTTTGTTCAACCCAGCAGGCTAATCAAAGATGCTTTCTTCAGCCAGTTCTGATAACAGAAAGGAATGTACTCATCATCATTCTGAGACTTACAAAAAATGTTCATTATTCCAGAAGAGAGAAGACTAAAAAGCCAGAAGATCCTGTAATCAGTGCAAGTTTCCATTATTGCACCAAATGTAAAATATCACACAAAGCAGTATGGGGGCTTGCTCTAGCTTTAGCCCGCTGTTTGACCGCTTGTGCTCTTCTGAAAATTCCCTCATTCATTGTCTTTTCTTCTGACTGCTCTCTTCTCCGTTAGCCTGTTGGATGGGGTTATTTCAGGAGAGGCTCCAGTGACTCTGTGCACCCTCAGGATTCCGTTACGTACCTGCATACATGTAGATAGATAAACTGCAGCATATTGTGATTTAAATGATAATGTGCTTGAAAGTGAGCTGTTTAGGCTGAAAAATGAGTGTTTCAACATGAGTTTTCAAAGCATTTAGAGTATTCCGAGAAGCTGTTTAAGATTATTGTAGTTATCTGTTGGACTTTAGGGGAAAAAATGTAAATCCTTATTTGTAATTAAGAAGGACATTGGAGCCTTTTCTGTAAGTCCATATTGACATTCAAGTAATGAAGATTATGTTAGAACAAAAAGTCTTTATTTGAACGGTTAAGGGTTGGGGTTTTGGGTTTTTTTCCATTTCTTATTGACTACCAAACACTATTCTGGTTTTCATTTTTTCATTTTCTTAGGTGTGTACTTCCAGATGTTTGGACAGATGCTGTTGGCAAGGCACATGCAGTCACATTCCTGGAACTCTATACTATTAATTTATACTAATACAGAGAAGATTAATGCAATGTCCTGGGTAGATGCAGATTGATTATAGTACCAATTTGGGTGTGAAAAGTTGTTCCCTACACTTCGCTCATTAATGTCAGCTAGGTTGTCAATAAAATCTTAGATCTTCATGGCATGTGTTCCTTTGGTTGTGGCAGGTATTGTGATTAAAATATAACTAGTGCAACATGTGTGATGAGCTGTGAGGACTCAAAAGGAGGAGCACAGGATGTCCTCCAGGTCTGAGCTGCTGATTCAGTGAGACTCTCCTCTTTGGGCACTCTTATGGGGGTGATTTTTAGGGACTAAGATGTGGCCAGTATCTCCTATGGCTTTTGACTATTCAGTCTTTTCCCTTTGTGGCTTTATATCTCTCTTGTGCTCTTCATACAACACCTTGCAGTCTGGACCCCTAGGCATCACAGTGTTGCCATTAACAAGACAGTGCATAGAGATCATGCTTTTGAGTGATTAAATCGTCATTAAAAAAAAGTACGTGAGTTGAGAAAGGCCCTACCTCTGTTCAGACAAAAGGGAAAAGTTCAGGGATCTACACCTTCACGATGGCTGCTCTTTCAGAATACACATATGCTTCAAAACAGTCCTGAAACATGGAGTCTTACGACCCATTTTTTCTAGCACAGTATTGGCTGTTATCTCTACCAGTTTTAATACTTAATTTTACTTTGATTCCTCCTAAACATGTGGATTCTAATAATGCCTCCTGACACTGAGATCTTTTGGCTATTACTGTATATTTTTCATAAAATGGTTATCTGTATCCAACTGAAACATATTAAAAAAATAATTAGTAAATATCAGTACCAGTTTATTAAACCCTTCAGACTTGTAACTTGCTGTTGTCAGCTGAAAATATGACTCAATACTGACCTGGGGCCATCATTTGCCCTTTTGCTCTCTCATGCTGATGAGTATTAATTATTTATCTTATGACACCAGCAGCATGCTAGCTGCTTCACAGTTGAAAACTGAAGATCTCTACTTACAAAGCCTGTCATCAGAATGGACAAAGAGTGGGAGGAGGCACAGCATAAGCATGACTGAGCAAGGAGGTTTTGCTCAGCTTTTTCTGCCGCATTATTTTTTTCATATGGATTACTTTACTGGGGTAAATCTGATTTTTTTTTTTTTTTTGGGGGGGGTGAAAATTTTACTTCCTGGTGTAAAAGCCACATGAGAAAAATTAAGATTGCTCACTATTTTCAAGTAGATGAGCTCAGGTTATTTGATACTGCATGAAGGCAGACACTCACAACCACAGTGATGTCCTGGCACTCCTATGAGGTTCTTTTAACTAGACAAATGTTTGTGGGCCATTTATGCATTAATCTTTTTAAGCCAGAATTGCACACCTCTTGCCTTGAATATCTGAGAATGCCTGGTGACTAAGGCAGTCTTTCAGAAGAAAGGAAGAGAAAATCAAACTCAGGTTTCCTAGGTCCAACCACAAGGCTGTCATAAATGGTGGATGCTGCCCCCTCAGCAAAACAGGAAGTCAGCTTTGGCTTTTTAAAAGAGTAATGTTACAAATATGCTGTTGAAAAATATCCTTTTTTTTTGTCTTCTAAATCCCAAATCCAGTTTCCTTCATTGGTTTTCTCCAGAGAACTTAGGCTTTCAAGCATACTGCTACAAATACCATGCAACGCTTTAGGGGATCCCTGCTGTTTACATCCTTTTCTGAGGTGCCTGATTCCCTTTCTGTAAAGAAATAGAAGTGTCTCAGCACATAAGTGAGTATTTCACTTTGAGGGTCTAAAAATTGCACTGCCAGATTTACCTGTTAGAGGCATAACTCTTCACTCTCAGAGGAAGCATATACCTACGCTCCAAGCAAGCACCATTAGGAGAAAACACAATAGTAATCAAATGAAAATCTATTAATCTCCCACATTGGAATTGTTCTAGCATTGCCCTTTATGCTGCCTAGATTATCTGTCAGTCATTTACTAAGTAATGACTATCAACATTCAGTCAGTGGCTGGTAGATGTTCAGCTGTGCCACTTGCATATCCCTCGTAATGCAGCCTTGTCAGACGGGAGTTCTCTGAAACTGCTGGTGGCATAAGCATTTGGGGACATGAGTTTGGCCACCATAATCTCACAGATAACAAAATAAAGTTATTTTAACAGAAGGATGCATTTTTTGGCAAGTTGAGGTGTTCCTGTTCAGACGCATGTGTGTGGTCTTGTATAACATGGTCGAGGAGAGGGGTATGTACAAATGATGAGATGCAGTTTCCCAGAGCCAGCTTGCCATCTTTTCCAAGTCAGACTCTTTTGTTTTCTTTCTCTTCATTTGAGCTCTAGAGTATTTAATTTTAAAGCATCCTCACTCAACAGTCAGGGTTCATCCTGCCACAGGACAATTTGGGAACTGTTCAATGTACAAGCCCTATTGCTACAACAAAGTAACTTGGATTTAACTTCAATGCTATATTAATATTCCTCGTGCAGGAACTGCTGGGCTTTTTTTCTATTTCTAAAAGACATGGGCAAATCAAGTGATACCTGCAGAAATTAACCCTGTGTGAAATGGCAGGCTGCAAAGTCAGCAAGGAATGGAAGTCTTGCATTAGAAAGGTGTCTCATTGGCATTATTTTTAAATCTATCCAAGTTCCTAATAGACTGTGGAGAAGTAGTTTCTGAAAGAAAGTAAGAAAGCAAGCAAACAAGAAAGGAGTCATATGGGAAGAACAGGAAACAATATGTTTGTTTTTACCAATAGAGGATCTACTTCTTCTGAAATTATAAAAAATAACTAGCATGAAAAGACAAGCATTGGAAACGTACCCAATTTCTTATTCCCTCTCCTTATCCAAAATACAAAGCATTTGAAAACAAGGTGTTTGTGATTGATGCAGCCAGAAAGCTATTCCTGAAACTTTTATTGTCTAGAAAATACACTGGGGGGGGGGGGGGGGTGGGGGGGTGGGAGGGAGATTGTTATTACAGATTCACATTTCCTGATTTAAGCGATGTGGGCTGACACTTAAGCAAATACAAATATCCTAAGACATACTCATTTACTGATCATACTAATTTACAGATCTAAAATATAATAGGGAAAAATATATTAAAGATTGCCAAGAATGGTGGGTCAATAAGAAGACAGCTGCCACCTAGAGCACACACTTGTTTGCTTTACTTTTGAGTGGTTTTCTATGAGGTGCAAACAAAGGTTGACCAATTGCTTTTACCATACCTTTGTTTTCTGAAAAGGATAAAAATACAGGAATATTCTGATAAATTGATAAAAATAGTCCTCATTCCTCTGAGATAGGAAAGGACACCACAGAATGCCATCAGAAGCATTGCTTATACCTGGTAGAGAACTCCCATAAAACTTTATTTGAACTAAATCCTATCCATCTGGCCATCTAAAGAAAAGTGAAAGCTTAAATGTGTTTTGGGGAGGACTAACTGCAAAACTGGGGTGATAACCTTGCTCTCTAACCACTCTGTGTATGGACAATAATCAGACATTTTTATAGCAATTACTGAGAATTAAATACTTTGCAATGTGAAGTCAGAACAGCCACTAAAATGTTAGTTTCCTCTAACAAAATTAATGTGGTTTAAAACCTGAGATCCGCACATCCAGAACCTAGACCATTTTTGTAAATACTGACTTTTGATGTATTTCACTTTACTTAAATTTGCAGTTCTGCAGAGATTGGAAGAACAGAAGCAGATCACAGAATATATGTAGCAAGCTTAGGTTTGTGCACCAGAATGGCAAAAAGTAATTTAAAATAGGGAACAAATGCTGGTCAGAATCAGAAAACAGTAAAGGCAGTACATGACAGAGAAACGGCAGAGAGCACCACAGTATTAGAATGTTGTGCAGCACTAGAAGAAAAACAGAATTTATTTAATCTTGGGTTTTATCAGAAAGGAGAAAGGAATACAAATATAAAATTCCACCAAAAAGAAGATAATTCTTAAGAGAAATATTTATGTGACATGCTGAATGATGCTGACAACTTCATTTCTCAATATCTGTGCATATATAATATATGATTCTTTGACCTGCCTATGGTGTGAGACTCTGCTATTATTAACAGAATATCTATGCAAGTGGCAATGAAATATTCACTAAAGCAGTCAACAATGCTGAGATACAATCCAAGGTTAAGAAAAATGTAACCTTGAGACTGAAAAAAGCAAAGTTAACACAGAAAAGTGTTTTTTGTCACCTAGTGAAATACATTGAAAAATCCATAAATCTAAGGTTGTTGCTGGCAACTGTTGAGGAATAAATTATTGTATTAGTCTGTGACTTTCAAATAGAAAAAGTATACCAGTAGCACAGTCTTCTATATTTCAACTAGGAATAAGGGAAAACAAAACAAAACCAAAACTACAAAACGCCTACTTCATTTACATTCACCACTCTGTCGTGTCAAAATACATTACAAAACAGCATATTAACATTTTGAAAATGTTTGTAGAAGCTATTGGGGAAAGAGGTGGCTATGACCTCTCAAAATGCTGCAGACACATCCTCAATGAAATAAAAAAACACATTATCGTTCATAACATTTTCTTCTAGTAGTGCATATTAACGCTATCATGCAGCATTTTTTTCTGCTCATTTGACTTCATTATTTCATGCCACAGGTTCATGAGGCTGAGATTCTTCCACCCTCACTTAGGCACGTGAAACTAGTGCATTTATCTCAAAGCAGATTGCCATAGATTTACTTTATAACTGATGGAGATAAATAGGTCTCTTTATAAGACACCTCTTCTCATGGTCAGCAAAAAGCAAGAAACACTTTCCCCCAAATAGGTATCCTAGGCCTCTCAAGATCCAAATGTCTGCATGTGCATGGCAGATGCAATGCAAGATAGGTAGGACACCCATGCTCTGTGATATGCAGACTGGTAACCTGAAGTGCCAAAAGTGACCACAGACAACTGGTTTAGGACAAGCGAACCTTTCCCTGAGCATCCAATGTAGGAGTAACTCTTTGAAGGACTCTGTTCTATCCTCCCAGGTACAAAGGAAGCCTAAGATGATGACTTAAATAGGTATTTACAGCTTTTAGGTATTTAAATTGGGTCCCACCTTTTATGCTAACATTGTTCCTACTAATAATCCACATAATTCTTCACACACACAAAGAAATAGATTCTCTCTGCTTTATATTTGTTATCATATTATTGGTTTCAAGATAATTCATATCAACAGAACCTATGCAAAGTAATTTCTTCAGGTAGCTTTCTAAAATGAGATGTACCACAGCAGAGACTAAGTTGTGGGGAGTGGCTAAATATAGTCATTCATGAAACTGTTGCATTATCTGTTCTTAGACTTAGAAATAAAGGTGAAAGAGACAGTAGATATTATGGGTAAAATTATTCTCTTTAAACATTGCCTGTAGTTTTTCTGCCTTGCCCTCCAAGGTTATCATACTGCCAAATACTGCCCAGCTAAGGGCAGTACTATTTTATGTGCTTAATTTAAGTTTATGCAGTTAGAGGGAAGAGGGTCATTTAGAGCAGGTGGCTAGGTAAGGTGCTCTGAACTTCCTTTTAGAGTAGCCAAGTCAAGAGTAGCCAAGGCAAGAAGAGCAAGTTTCTCCTGTAAGCCACCTCAGTCCCAGTTTCATGCTGAACTCAGACAGAAGGTTCTACCGGCTCCTTTTTTTTTTCGCCTTTTTTGTCTGCTTCACTGTAGATTTCTGTAGGGAGGCATTTGTTACATAAATGTAGCAAATGAGGCTACATCCTTACTTGCCTGCTTTGGAGAACAGATTAGAGCTTGCCTCTTCAGAAAATCTCCTAAACAATTGTTGTTCCTATAGAAGTGGTTTCTTTTTTATAACTAATTATCACTGGAGTAGAGACTCAAAACTAAGATGCCTATGTCTGACATGGGCACTCCATTATGTTAAGTTTTTTATTTGTCTCTCTGGCCCAATAAATTCTTCTTTATTTGTGGTATGAATGGGAGAAAGTTTCCCAGACTCATGCCTTTGAAAGTACAAAACTGGAATTCAAGCTGGTTTGCTTATATCTTAACCAGAGGAGAATAATGAACTGCAGTCTCCCCAGGCTGTTTTGTTTTATGCCTTATTTAACTACACTTTTTGTATTTCCTGCTGGCAAGTTTGTGACTTTGGTCACAATTTTGTGCATATTCTGCAGATGGATGTATAGGCAGCTCCAGAGCCAGAAATTTACTTGTCAGAGAAGTGGTGTAAAATTGTATGCTTCAGACAAAGCAGCAAATATTTAGGAAGGCCCACAATGTGGGCCGAAATGTGGAAGCCAGTTTAATGGTGGGTAGACACCTGTGTATGACTATGGATCCAAAAATATATGACAGCATTTTGTAATAGCTGGCAGATGGCTTTCTTGTTGTAAAGCATGTATCCAAGAGATGAGTACAAGGTACTTATTTATAAAGTCAGCAACGGGTATAAGTACCAGTTTTGTTATACAGTTTCATCATGTAGTTTACATAAAATTATATAAGATTATAACATTTCATTACAGGAGTGTTTATGCTAAGCTGGCTCTTTGATAGCATTTGCATTCTTCTAAGTGTCTGCATGATGACAGCAACAGTAATGAAAATAGTGAGCTTGGGGTTTTTTTGTAAATAGGCTAGAACCAGCTGTCATTTTTGGTAGTGTAGATGAGCAGTGTTTTGTAGAGCCAGGGGTAGATAATTTCTAGGCAGATTGTTTCTTAGTTATTCTTAGAAGAAGCATATGTGCTGCATATCAATGCCAGGAAATCACTTGCAGCAAGTGTGTTGGTAGGAAAAAGATAATGCTATTAATTGGTGCTTATAAATTTGAACTACTCATACATTTTAGCCAGTGATGTTACAAACAGACTATTTTAAGAATGGGAATCTAGTCTGAAATAATGTAAGTTTAATTGTTAAAACAGCATTTTTACAAAATGGAAGTTTTGTGGCATCAGCAAAAATTATACAAATTCAAGTTACAGCCGTAGTTTTTGGGATGTTGGTGAGAATTTCAGTGAAGACTTTCAAGGGATGATTTTGAATGTTTTGGAATTCAGAATATCTGAATTGATTCAATTTCATCAAATGGTACAGTTTAACTCATCCAGCTCCAGCTGGATTGCTGTTTTTCTCAGGGAATCACAAGAGGAAAAATGTGTGTCTTCAGAATCAGTAACCATCTAGAAGGTAGGCATTGCAAGCTAGCTAGTAGAAAACCTAACCTCAAGATGAGCATACTAAGTTTGCAAATTGCCTCCCTAGTTATTTCTACAAACTAAGAAGCAACTCAGCAAACGAGGCTGAGAGGACATTAAAGCTGCTTTCTTCTAACTGTGAATGATGCACTACAATTATCCTTGCCTCTAAAATGCAATCCAGATTTGTTTTATGTTCTTAGTAGTAACAGTACTCATAAGGAGTATTTTCCTAGTTTTCTCTAGGTATTTGAAAGTTTTTTTCTGCAAAACAAAGCAAAAAAAAACCCTATTAAAATAAGTTCAATCAATGAAAATAAAGATTTTCTTTTATTAGAGTATGTATCTATATATATGCAAACAAAAATAATTAAAATGGCAAGATATGTTCCCTGAAAACTCTTCTTTCATCCAGCAAAAAGCCTATGGAAAACTGCATACAGTTCTTCAGCCTTGGAGAAAATCAGAGGCTGTAGGGTTCTGCTGTATTTTAATTCAATGCATGGGAAGCCATGGTCCTAGTTTTGTCCCATTGACCTTTGCTAAGCGTAAAAAAGAAAAAGAATAAAAGACTCAACAGAAGTTGAGTTCAAAACAAAACAAAACATAACAAAACAAACCAACACATTACTTGAGAAACACTCTCCACAATTTCTAGCCAAAATTTGTTTGAACTGTGCAAAATCACTGGAGGAGAAGGAAGATTGCGCTGTATAATTTGTGCTTCTGACTTAAATCCAGACTTCTTTGGATGGAAAGTTCACAGACTTCTGCAGTGGCATGTAGAAATCCTAGTGGATTAGATGGTTTTGTGTAGGATGTGAAGAAGGAGATGAAAAATGGGAAGCTAATTTCAACCTGGCTAGCACAGCATGGTGGTATTACGCATATGGCCTATAATTGAAATGTTCTTTATTCTCTGGAATATTTGAAGTATCCTGCTGTGGAGATGGGCTTATTTGCTGCTGCTGCTGCTGGTTGATCTTATTTTATTATGCTTTAATTTGGTAATCTTCAGTCTTGTGATTAACTGTATGCAATGCACAATTTGTATGGATCATGTTCAGTACTGCTTAAGCAACACCTTAGAACAGAGAGAAAAGGACCTCTCTACACATCAGAACAGAGAGAATGTTTGGTTTCAAAGGCTTTTATCTCTGAGAGTTTTAGCATTTCAATGATTTTTTTCATAGCCTTGTGCCTAATACACGTTGTGGTTTGGTCATCTTTGGTCTGTAAACAGTCAATTACCTTTGAATGCTATTGATTACAAATTTGGATAAAATAGACAACAGGTATGATAAAAGCACAGTAAGCTTTTTGTGTAGGTATCATGTTGTTTCTTTTTATTTCTACATTTATTCTATTTTGGTCAGAACTTCTGATTCCTATTGTAATGTGAAAACATAATAATAATACACAGATCAGTATAGAGCTAAGGTTTTAAAAGACAGCTAGCAAGCAATGCATCCATCTGCTTGGAAAGCTTTGGATCAAACCTTCAAAGAAATCCAAGCTACCTTCATCTGCTCTAAGATATACTACAATTAATCAGCCATAAAGTAGCTATATTTAAAAACAAACCAAAAAAATTGACATTCTAAGTAATAGTGTAAGAATTATTTTATTTTAAATAAAACCTAAGATCCACCTGCTTTAGATGTCTCCATTTGTCCTTTAGACCAAGCACAGTAACTAAGGCACATTTAGATACTTTCGCACTGGAAGATGCTCATTTGGTGCTGTTCAATTTCTTCTGCCATAATCATTTAATTAGTACTAAAACATTTTATAAATAGAAACTTTTGCATGAACTGAGTACATTTGGAAGTAATGAAGGACATGCAAAAGCCCTCAAAAGCACAAAAAGAAATTGGATATTAATTGAACAATACATCTTAGACTGTTAACATTTGCTTTTTTTCTCTTCTTCCTACTGAATGTTCAGTTAAGCACAGGATTTTTTCCTTTTATGCATCTTATTTATTCAATTTCTTTCATTTCCATGGGTGGCATTTTGAGTTTATCCCTGTGGAGAAGGACTTAAGGGTGTTGGTCAACAAGAAACTGAACATGAGCTGGCAGTGTGCACTTGCAGCCCAGAAAGCCAACCATATCCTGAGCTGCATCAAAAGGAGCGTGACCAGCAGGTTGAAGGAGGTGATCCTGCACCTCTGCTCTGCTCTCGTGAGACCTCACCTGGAGTATTGTGTGCAGTTCTGGTGTCCTCAACATGAAAAGGACACGGAGTTATTGGAGCAAGTCCAGAGGAGGGCCACGAGGATGGTCAAGGACCTGGAGCACCTCCTGGGTGAAGACAGGCTGAGAAAGTCAGGGCTGTTCAGCCTGGAGAAGAGAAGGCTGCGTGGAGACTTCATAGTAGCCTTCCAGTATCTGAAGGGAGCCTACAAGGGTGCCAGAGAGGGACTTTTCATCAGCGATTGTAGTGACAGGACAAGGGGTAAGGGGTTCAAGCTAAAACAGGAGAAGTTCAGGTTAGATATAAGGAAGAAACACTGGAACAGGTTGCCCAAAGAAGTGGTAAATGCTTCATCCTTGGCTGTGTTCAAGGCCAGGTTGGACAGAGCCTTGGGTGACATGGTTTAGTGTGAGGTGTTCCTGCCCATGGCAGGGGGGCTGGAACTAGATGATCTTAAGGTCCTTTCCAACCCTAATCATTCTATGATTCTATGATTCCATCCCTCAAGTTTAACAAACCTATTTGGAATGTTGTTTCTATTCTCCAATGTACTGGTTGTCCCTCACAGTATGGTATCGTAAGAAAACTTGAGTAAACTCACTGCTCTATCATCCAGTTCCTTAATGAAAATATTTAATAGAAAAATAGAATGGACTCCTGCAAAATTCATTCTATGCATCCTTCTATCTTGGCAATGAACTACTGATAATTACAGCCTGTGTACAGTTTTCTATTCTACAGTATTATTGATTAGACTGTCATTTCTTTAGTAGCTTCTGAGAATTTCATGAGAGAGAATGACTTTCTTAAGGAAAGATATATGACATCTATAGTTTCTTCTCTGTCCACAAAACCTGCTATCCTGCTGTGGAAGGAAATTAGATTAGCTAGATGTGATTTGGTGTTTGCAAATCCGTGTTGGCTGATGTTCATTTCCCTGTTGCCTTGCAGGTGCTTATGAAGAGCTGGTATAATGAGTTGTCCAACTATATAGAAAAATATGAAGTTAAGTCAGATAACTTGTAGTACTTGGCTCTTCTTTTTTAACTTCTTTATTGGAACATTTTCCTTTCTCTGGTCTTTTGAGATATTCCTTTCTCATAGTATCTTTAATATGACCTTTAATGGCTCTAAAATAAAATCAGTTGGCCTAATGGCCATACATAACGGTGTTGTTCATCAGGGTCATCTGGCCTGAAAATACATAACTTATCTAGTTAGCTATTGAGCCTAGCCCCTGGACACACATAGACATACACATCTAGACACCAACTTTGTGGTGACTTGGTGTATGATTTAACTGAAACATAGATATCTGGCGGTGAAACACAGACATCTGGTATTCTATGCATTATAAACACTGTGGGTACCCTTCCTGGCCTCCAGCTTCTACTCCACATGAATATGCATCTCCTGAAGGACCTATGTCACATCTTTTGGGCTCAAATATATACCTAATTTACAATAGGGTAAAATGCTATCAATACCTATATTTAGGCAATAGAATTATGCCCCAGCATCCAAAGAAGTCCAGAAAATTTCAGTGAGTGGACGTCCATTGCAGGGTGATCATAATTTCTTCTCCATGCTTCCCTAACTATAACAATGGTTATTGTGGACACCCATAAGAGACACAAAGACACTAGCTTTAGAACTAGCTGCAGACACTGAGATCTTGATCAGTAGCCTAGATATAGGCATTTGTGCCAACTTAAATAGCAAATGGCTTCTTGCCTGGCTTCCAGTTGATAGTCCAGAAAGTAAGATGTAAGCTTTAGCTCCTGTATCATACCTGTGAGATCAAATGGCGGCAGATTCTTGTGTTTAGGAAATTAATGGAGACCCTAAATTTCAGTCTTAATATGGAATATAATCCTGTTCTTGGAGTTGAACTGCTGTGTTTACCCTCATCTTCTGTGTCACCTAGAGTAAGCTTGCTCCCACTGAAGTGACAGGACCTTGGCCTTTTGTTATTGTAAAATACAATCACCACTTAGAGCCCCGTTTGAGTCCTTTAGCTGTGACTCATTTTTCTTATTCATTAAACAGAGTAAAAGGGGTCATAGGAGTTATAAAGGAATTACTCTTACCAAGTAATATGAATACCCCCAGATAGGAGTTATTATCTAAATCCCAGGTTTTATTATTGTTCATGAAAGAAACTTCAGGAGCTGATATGAATGCTGAAAGTATTTATTGTTAACAATGGATAAAATGTCTGCAGTTTCCCTTGCTGAAATTCAGGCCCCTTCTAAATGCAACGTTCCTGAAAAGATTGATTGAAATGTGGTAATGGAAAATCTGTAATTGTCATGAATCAAATTATGACAGACCAATCATCAGAACAAAGCTATCGTGGTATGCATGTATGAATATTATCTGAAACACTTGGTAAGCAAGATGCCAGAAACTCGTCGAGCTGTTTGTGGAAATACCTGATTCATTATTTTTATTGCTTTTGTTTTCAGGTCTGCTTGGGAAAGACTCTTTAATTCTAATAAGAAGCCCATGCCTCTTCTTCTATCCATTTTTCCTTTTTCTCTCACCCAAAGTTCTTTGTTTCTACCCAAAATAATGGTAGTTGCCTGTGTGCCTGAAGTACTTTCAAGCTCTGCATAAGTACGGGTTTCAGAGCTGCACAGACAGTATGTATGTCTATGGGGCAGAGACACGGCTTTAGACACACACCTTTTCAGCCCGTATTAGGAACTCCCTGTGCTCAACCTCTTGACCCATTTAAATGTCTGAGTCAACATCAGTGATTTGTATGTGAGCACAGCATATTTTCTGCTGGATGGCATGTCAAATATGTGCTTGTGTTTAGAAATGTTGCATCATTCTGTGGAGGGTGCTCAAAAACAAAAAGCGGGATAGTTGGTGTTCCTTGATCGTGAGCTTAAGAAACTTCAGTCAAGAGTCCTTTCAGTCCTTTCACTGTGGTTGCTCTCTCATTTTCTCTGCTGAATGGAATGCTTGTTCCTGAAAGATTCTAATTCTAAGAAAAGTCTCTATATCATTTTTCCTTCTGAACAAGGCTTTGCAGATTTCATCTGATGTTTCTAAAAGTCAGGACAAAAGTGACAGAAATTTGTGATTTGCTGGGTCAGCTTAATGTAGTTCAAAAGATCAGGAAATTATAAGCAGCTCTCAGTTGTCTTCCAGTCCAGCTCTCCCAGATTCTGAGTGCAGTTTCAAACTTAATAAAAAATTTAATAGATAATAGTGGCCTTTAAAAAATATACCTTTACTAAGCTTGTACTAAATTCAGTATTTTGGAAAAAGGCATGACTGGAGTTGCAATGATGAGAGGAAGCTAATCTACAGCATTACTTATTTGAGGAATGAGAATAGCAGCAAATTTTGAGTGACATTATATGATGCTTCAATAAAGAAAATGCTTTTTATTGAATGCAACCTACATTAACATAATTGTCTGCTTTTGTGTGTAGAACTTTTACTTGTTTTTCTTTTTTTATTTTTTCTTTTTAAGCATTGTGGAAATGTTTTGCATAATCCTTTTCATCATGAAATTCTAATCATAAACCCATGTTTGCATTTCAGGGCCCATCCTGCTTACAGGTTTGACTTCGGCTGAAGTACAAGACAACCAAGAAAGAAACTTCAATCATAACTCTATAAGAATTAGTTACAAATAAACAACTAAAACAACAACAACAACAAAAATAATAAGGATAAACAATATGGAAAATTATGAGGGTTTCTTTCTAGATTTATTAATGGTTCTCAGTGCATAAATATCTATGTCTAATATTTTCTAATGCTATCTTAGAACTTTCTATTGCAACATGTTTTTTCGCTTAAGGCTATAGAGCAAAACACCTGCTGACTTCAGTAAAATGTGGATCATGCCTTTATTGTAGTACCTGGGAGAAGACCCTGTTCCTTGCTGCAAGTAACACATCAAGTGGAGACAGGGCATACAAAGCTTGTGCTCACATATTCCTTTCCAAGGCAGATCTACCAGTTTGCACCCAAAGAAACTATAGTTTTCTCCTATTGGAATAGGAGTACATGTATCTTGGCTGTGATCAAATGCCTGACAAGAGTAGGATTTGTGATGTGGAGTGCGATTAAATTTGGCAGCATCAGTTATCAAATTTGTGTCAAATTCTATGTACAAATGCTTGCAATGGAGCTCTGAAGCTTCTTTTCTTTCTTCTTTCTGTGTGTTTATGCTTTTATTATTAGGTGTTATGATCAACTTTTCTTTCCTAGCTGCTTTACTTTGCAACTATAGACCTGCATGAGTGTGGATGCAGGAGTCTGAAAGCAAGAGCCAAACATAGTGCATAGGCTACACTAAAAGGATTTCTCTCTATTGGTTAGCTAATGAAAACATTTATTTTGAAGTAACCTCATCCATGTGTTCACCAGGCTGGAAAAATGCATTCACTGTTTTTTCTGAGACAATCAGCTGGTATTTTACAAAGCTTGCACAATTTCATTTGGGAGTATATCTATCAGCTGTTGAAATCTCATAATACTTGCATTTCCAGACTGAAGAGGCAAAAGGGTCCTCTTACCACATGAAGAAATGACGTTCCAAAGTAGGAAAAAAGGTTTGACATTGATAAACTGTGAAGTCTTGCAGCAAAGTCCTGAACCTCGGATACAGACAGCAGAACAGACTAAGTAGGAAAGCAGCTTTGTCAAAAGAAAAAAACACCGTTGTCCTGGGTTCAGCAGTAGCAGTCATTTTTCTCCTTCTTAGTAGCTGGTGCAGTGCTGTGTTTTTGACTTTCAGCCTGGGAACAGTGCTGATAACACCAATGGTTTTAGTTGTTTCTCAGTAATGTTTACTCTGACCAAGGACTTTCTGAGTCTCATGCTCTGCCAGGGGGAGGGGAAACCAGGAGGAAGCAGGGACAGGACACCTGACCCAAACTAGTCAAAAAGGTATTCTATACCACAGCACATCATGTCCAGTATAGACACTGGGGGCAGTTACCCAGAAGAGTTAGATCACTGCTCTGGTCACGCTGGGTATCGGTCAGCGAGTGGTGAGTGGTTGTATTCTCTTCCCTTGTTATTTCCTTTATCATTATTATTATTGGTGGTAGCAGTAGTGGTTTTGTGTTATACCTGAGTTTTGTGTTATACCTTAGTTACTGAACTGTTCTTATCTCGACCCATGGGAGTTATATTCTTTCAAAGCCTTCCAGTATCTGAAAAGGGGCTATAGGGATCCTGGGGATAGGGATACTGAGATATTGGGATTCATTAGGGACTGTAGTGACAGGACAAGGGGTAACAGGTTAAAACTTACACAGGGGAAGTTTAGATTGGATATAAGGAAGAAATACTTTACTGTTAGGGTGGTGAGGCACTGGAATGGGTTACCCAAGGAAGTTGTGAATGCTCCATCCCTGGCAGTGTTCAAGGCCAGGTTGGACAAAGCCTTGGGTGAGATGGTTTAGTGTGAGGTGTCCCTGCGCATGGCAGGTGATCTTAAGGTCCTTAAGGTGATCTTAAGGTCCTTTCCAACCCTAACTATCCTATGATTCTATGATTTAATTCACCTCTCCATTCCTCCAGGAGCAGGGGGAGGAAGGGAGGGGGAGTGAGCGAGCAGCTGCTTGGTTCTGGATTGCCTGCTGGGCTTAAACCACCACAACCATAAACAAACAAATCAACCTAGGGGGACTCCATCAGCAGCAAATTGTTTCTCCACAGCCACTGTGCAGTGGCTAACAGGAGTGCAGCCGTCAGGTCAGGCTTCAGATCTCTTCAAGAGGCACACATTGAAAGGATGAGAGGCAACAGTCACTAGCTTCAATGTGGGAAATTCTCCTTTGAATTTGATATAAGGAGCACATTTTTACCATGAAAATATTCAACAATTAGAACAGGTCATAAAGAAAGCTGTGGGATCTCCATCCTTGGAGCCTTATACTTACATCTCAGATAGTTTTCAGCTCTACAGATATCACTAGATTAGTTAGGCAACTGAACTGTCTCTCATGTGTCTACCTTTTCAATATAGTAATCGTGGTGCCTAGACCAGTACCATATGAACTCGGTGACCATGACCCCACTGTTAGGCTCTTTACAAAAGCAATTAGCATATTCCTGCTGAACAAACATCTAGTTTACTAAAGGTGTATTGCCAAATAAATTTTGGGAGAAGTTCTGAGGGAATTGATAGAACTGCTTTGAGATATTTATTAGGAGTGCCTCAAGGGACAGCATGAGAAACAGAATTTCCTGTTTAAAAAGTTTAAGATGGATTTTTTTTGTAATTACTATTTTGAGAATGAATTCGCAGGACGAGTTAGCAAGGGTGATAAGCCGAGATGAATATTTAAAGTGAAGACAGGATGCTGATGTTCAATTCAACAAAGATGGGGGAGCCAATGGAGAAATAGAAAGGGAAGTGATGTGCAACTGTTCCTTCTCTCCAAGGTCTCAAAGGCCTGGTACTATTTGTAGTGCTCATCAAAATCTACTTGATTCCGTTGACAGAAAAAGTGACATATGCTTCTGTCAGCTGCCAACCATATGGTCCCGACAGTCAGATATTTTTCCCATTCTCAACAACTGCAACCACTATCCTTCCTGAATTTAAGAAAGCCTTCAGGAAATAAGTTGAGGGAAGAATCTAGAGAAGACTATAAATGTGACGGCGAGAGAAAGGAAACACTAAGGGTTTGCCAGGAAGCTGGATAGTTGGATGGAAGTTTTGGTCAATTTAATGGGTAATGAGAAGTTAGGATATGCCTGACTGAATGGAAGATTTGTTTCCATGAAAGGCTGTCGTGGTTTAAACCCAACCACAAACCTCGTTCACTCACTCCCCCCACTTCTTGCCCTCCCCCTGCTCCTGGAGGGACGGAGAGGAGAATCGAAAAGAATGCAACTCCCACGGGTTGAGATAAGAACAGTTTAGTAACTAAGGTATCACACAAATCACTGCTGCTGCCACCAATAATAATAATGACAAATATTGTTATTACAAGGGAAGAGAATACAACACCTCAGCACCAGCCAACAGATAACTCCCCCCACTCCCCCCAGCTGAGCACCGACTGATACCTCGTCCAACCCTGCAGTCCCCTAGCCCGTCTGGGTAACTCTCTGTTACATCCTGGGCATGACGTGCTGTGGTACGGAATACCTCTTTGGTCAGTTTGGGTCAGGTGTCCTGTCTCTGCTTCCTCCTGGCCTCCCCTCCTCCCTGGCAGAGCATGAGGCTCAGAAAGTCCTTGACCAGACCAAACATTTGAGCAGCAACTGAAAACATCAGCGGTATCAGCTCTCTTCCCAGGCCAAAAAATGAAAACACAGCACTGCACTAGCTACTGAGAAGGAGAAAAATGACTGCTACTGCTGAACCCAGGACAAAGGCATAGGGGTCCTCTTCATTAAGCAGATGCTAAGAAGCAAAAGGGCTCTTTGTTATGTCTGGATGACCAGACAGTATCAGTTGTCTAAGTGTTTTCAATTTCATCTTGCTTAGAAGCTTCATTCTTTCTTCCTTGACAAGACTCTTAACTACGGTGATATGCACATGCATATGCATAGCACATGGATATGTGTTAGAATATGGGAAGAGCTTAAGAATTCTGTATGTTAAAAGACTCTGTCTTCTCCATATGCCTAACGTTAATCAAAGTGGAAGGAAAAATCTGTGCTTGCCTAGATTCAGTTATTTCATTCTGTAGTGTAAATATAAAGATAGGAGCAACCTGGAAATTACTGATCTTGCCATTCTGTTACGTATTAGTATAGAAAACTTCACCAGCTTCTTAAATAAGAAGTTACATGTGAGATCCTTTGGCCACGCATGAAGCAAGGTTAGATAACTGGAACTCTATGAAAAGCATCTTAAAGTGTTGTGTGATGATGTATGAAAGCTATTGTTGAAGCAATATTTTTCATGCACATGAGGTATTTGAAAGCATTTTCCCATCTTTTCCACACACCACCTACTTGTCCAAGTTTGCTCTATTAAATGTCTTCATTAGGAAAAACGTTATACACACCATCCTCCTAGATAGCACAGAAGCAAAACACTAGGTCAATTTTTCCAACTAAAAGTGAGAGAGGAGTTATTATGAAAGATCTTATAATGTTTATATGGCATCTATCAATGATGTTACTATAATAATTTCAGGAAGTCAAGGATCCACTACGATCTGAATAGCATATTGTATTCTTCTGAAAATATATTGACAACCTGGAATTATTCATATACAGATTTAATATTAATAAAGTAAACACAAAAATTGTATAATTCAATCAAACAAAGCAATAAAGCACAGCTTCCTGAAGGAAAGTACTTTAGTGCATATGTACTAGTACTCAGTCTTTGCAAAATTCAAGTCAAGGTCCAAAATTCAAGACATGGCTGGATTGACCCCATTGTTTTCTTCTATTCCACAGTAAAATAGATGGAGACAGCTTTGAGGAAAGAAATCTTCACAAGACTCCAGTCTTGACAATTCTTCATTTAATCTCTCAGGGTAGGAAACAGACTGCAAGTAGAAAACATGCTGGTAGAAGCTGTGAAAACAGGAATATGAAAATGATGGTTCAATAACAGGAAATGTGTTGAGATTTATGCTCTGTTCAGCACCTATTCCTGTCTAAGAATGGCACTTTGAGAACCAGGCAGCAGGTTCAGGAGAGCTGTGACAAAAAATACATAAATTACTTAGAGCTTAGACAGTATATAGTGACAATAATCTAAATATGTAAGTACAAATACAGATCTGAATCCTTATATGTGTGGGGGACTAGAAAGCATCCCAGTGTGAAAGGGTGAGAGGAGGTTAAATCTCTTCCCACATTGTAACAGACCTCTCTGGTTCTTCTTAGGACAGTCTAATCTAATTCCTGTGTCCAGGAATCCCATGCTGCACACACAGCAGAATACTCCTGAATATGGATTTCAGTGACAGACAGCTCTTTGGCTAAAGCTGCTTTTCTGTCAAAATGCTGAACTGTTGGGACAAAAATGTTTTCTGAGAAAGGTTGTAACTGAGCAAGCCTCAGCCAAAACACAGGCAGTCATTTCAAGGAACTTGGACTACTGGGCAGGTTTCTCTCCAAAAGTTGTACAAATTCCTGCCAGTGTGCTGGGAATCCTGCGCAGCAGGTGGATATCTTTGATATCCACCTGTTAGCAGGGAAAGGGCTCACACAGGATAGATGCTTCTTAGACTCCTCTGGGAGCTCCACCTCTTGCCAAACCTAGCTCTTGGCTCCCCATCTGCAGCCAATGACTGCTGTCTGTGCAGCAGGGCTGTTCCACATGTATGGGCTTGAGAGCCTCACTCAGTTGCCTGCCAGCCAGACCGGCAGGAGGCTGAAAAGATAAGGAGTGGACCTGGAGTCTAGCAAGCTTTAGCCTGACACGTATTTTATTATCTTTCCTTTCAGTAGAGAAGTTGCCAAAGACCTTCCATCCAGTAATCCAGGGAAGAGGGAACCTGGCTGGTCATTTGTAGTTTGATTTGAGCTTTTAGAAAAGAGCCTGTTTTTTCTTCCCCTTCGCTGGCAAGTGGCTGGCATCTTGGGGTTAAGAGGAGTAGAAGATGCTGTTACACCACAAGAAGAAAAAGAATGCAAGGACTTTAAAGGGAAATCCTTACGCAGGAGGGAAACAACAAGCATGAGGAAGGATTGAAGTTTGGCATCCTTCTTCATTCACATAAAACCAGTGTGTCCCTCTTGTTGGGAGCTGAGGACATATTTATTTATATGGTGTCCACTATTGTAGTGTCTAAGCAGCTCTTAATCACTAACAGCTTATTCTTCAGAGCCCTCCAGAGAGGTGGAATCTTCATTTAAGAGATGACAACTGAAGCACAAATGAGGGTAGCAGCTGTTTTCGTGGCACGGATGTCGTTTTCCTTTCACAGTAATAGAGCAGCAACCCTCCTTCTCCTGGTGCCACTGGTCCCTGGAGGACCCCTTCTGTATGAGGCCCATGTGCCCCCTGCCTTATTCAGCATGGGCTCCAAGGACAGCGCCTTGTGTTGTGCCCAACAAATCCATACTCGGTACAAAACATGTAAGCCACGTGATGTGCGGGAGCACTGCAACACTCTGCTGTACACCAGGCTCCTCTGGCTCTCCACATCTTCATCTTCCAGCACCAGCTGCAGCAGAGCCTCATCCTTATAGGCAGAGCTGCATGTAATGAGCATGACTGCTATTGCTCTGCTTCCAGCTTCATTCACGAAAGATTGAACTGGTTCTTTTTCTTAGTTTGGAAATTAATATTGAGGTACAGGTAATGACTGTGCTTTGGAAAATATCACAGTGACTAAGCAGCTCTGCTGGGAGCCTGAGAGAGATTCTGTGGAATTTCAACATTACTTTATGAGAAAAAAATATTAAAATAAACTCTGCATTTCTCCCTTCTTTCCTTCCTGCCACAACGAAGGCCACAGAACTTCCCACAGCTGACTATGGAAATGAGCTAAACCTGGAAGCAGCATTGAGCTCTTCATTCTCCTCGGTTCACTCGTTCTCTTTCTGTTCCTACTTACGTACAGTTTAAAAGTACTTAGGAATAGTTATTAGCTCATATTAAGGTTTGTTTCATCATCTAGCAAAGAACAGATGGAGAGAGAGGAAAATGAGAAAAACTGAAGAAAGAATACAAGAAAAATGAAAAAAAGAGGACAAAAGAAGAAAACTAAGGAAAGTCTAGAAAAAGAAAAGGACAGAGATACAATACATATTGGTGGTGCCCTTTTCATGACAAATAGCAATATACTTCTCAAGTTAAAAATTCACACGACTATTGCAGTGACTATAAAATACAGTTCAGAACAACTTGGACAGTAATGGCTGTACTGAAGTGCCATGAAATGTTTAGCTGACTTCAAGTATTTATTCAGAGCACTGCCTTTCCTGACTGTTCACACAACATTAGCAACACTTAACACTTTAAGGACCTATTTACTCATTCACAGCAAACTTCATTGAATTCCATGGTTTTCTAGATCATCCTTGGCAGGATCCTTGAGGCCAAACTGGTTCTCCACTCTGTCTTTCTCATGAAGCAATGCTGGCCTATGCTGAGAGCTGCCCAGTTGGCACAACAGGACAACATACTACAAAGGACATTTATCTTTATAACTGCCCTTGGTGTGTGTCTCCTGCCAGCACAGTCTGGACAGCTTGCATGAGGGATCTCTCCAACAGCATCCCCAGTTCTTGTAAGCACATATGGAAAGCATGCCCTCAAAACTCATTTCAGGGTCCTGATACTACAGCATGCAACTTTCTGTAACAACTCTCTGGCATCATCAAAGTGCCCACTAGCACTGGGGAGTACCCTATGTGATTCTCAGTTATAGGTAGCTAAAAAGTAGGTGCAGGTAACTAAGAGCCAGCACTTTCCATACAAGTAGCAGGTAAAGGGATTTCAGCTGCCACTATTCAGTCCAACAACCAACCAACCAACGAACCAACCAGCCATCCGCGAATGTGGGACAGCAGTGCCCAGCTACAACACACTTCACCAGGGAGCATCGTATCTCTTGTTTATACCTGGTCAGACAAACTGATTTAAAAAAAAAGTGCAAATTAAAATGGAAAGGACTTACCTCCCGTTACTTGTGCCCATATGAAGGCATATTAAAAGCAGCAAGACATCCAAGCTCAAAAATTTACCCAAAATCATGAAGCTGAATAGTAACAGATCTGATCACAGTACTGAGCCTATCTACTCTTTAGTCAGTGTATTTTCCAAGGAATCTTGCTATTTCTGCAAAACTACCACAGAACTCTTGGTAGTATCAAACTACTAAAACTCAGGGGTATTGTTAGCTCCAGAAGCAGAGATTTAGTGGGAAAAAAAGCTACAAAATTTGGTTAAAATGTGGGGGGGAAAAATAATTAAAAAAAAAAAGGAAATTGTGGAAGAGAAATTTATTGTGGTTAATAAATGAGTGAATGTGAAGAAAAAGAAGAAGGACTAGAATGTAAAAGAGTTGTAATAGGTATAGGAAAACTGAGGGGAGCAGAAGAAAATGAGAGAAGTAAAGAGGAAAGTTGGGAGGGTTTTCAGGTATAAGATTTCACTCCTACACAGAGAAACGTTTACAGACAGAATCATTATTTTCCAGAATAATTTTTGTTCTTAAAATGTCTTTTCCTGAGGTGACTTAAACTGGGGAAGAATCCGTAATCTGAAGAATCTGATGGACATTGACAATGGAATTCTGTGATTCTGTGATTCTGTGAATGTTTTAATATCAGCTACTGCTTGATCTTTTGAATCTGTCTTGATGTTGCTTTTCTAACACTATTTTTTAATTACTGCTTCCCTGTGTATTCTAATGTTTCTGCTACCTCATTTGTCCAATCTTAGTGTGCAAATAAACTCACGTCCATTAGTGTTGCAGAGCTGAGTGGAGTGTGGGCCACTAACCATTAAAACTCAGTTGGAATTTTATGCCACAGACAAAACAATTTGGATTTTATCGAGTGTAAAACCAGTCAGAAATCTTGGGAATTTTGTTTATAAATATATATTCTATTGACAGAATTTGCAACATATGTTCATCCTACATTTAACTATGATACATTTCACTTTTGCAGTCTTCCATGTGTATTTGAAACTGCAAATTTGTGTGGTAATATAATAATTATTTGTTATATTTTAAAATTGCAAATATGGGTATTAGCATTGAGGTCTATATATCTGGCTTCAGCTTGGTTACTATCATGACATGATTTTTCATACATATATATATATATGGACACTTATATATATATACTGGACACTTAGAAGAACTATTTTTCATAGTTTCAATGTTTTACATAATATGCTAATCAAAGATTATCCTTCTTCCGTGACCCCACTTCTTCATTCAACAAATCAACATCTTAAGTTTTACTTTACCTTTTCCTTCTTTTTCCCCGCAAACACATCACAGTCTATCAGTAAAATATTCCTAAATACTGATGAGTGCTATTTTGGATAGCCTTTTTACATACTAGATATCACCATTCCAGTACCATTTTCCTGAAAATCTGATTTTCACATGATTTTAACGCCATATCACAATGTTTTCGCGTTATTGAGGAAGTAGTTGTTGTGACTGTGCCTTAGATTTTTATTTAACTCTCCTGATTGAGACAGTCTCTCATATCAGTGATAGCAATATATTTTTTGGCAGTATAATTCTGAGGTTTTCATATATAAAGATAATTGAATTTGGAATATTATTTTTATAGATCTGTTACTTTTTCTCTGTTTAAAAAGCAGAAATATTTGCTAATATCTTTAAATATGAAGTTGATCTTATTTCTGAATAGTCTTCATGGGAGAAATTATAAAGAAGACATCCATTATGCTCTTAAGCATCTCATTAATTTTAAAACCAAGCATGTTTAATTGCAGGTTTACATATTACAAAATTGTATTGTACTGATTATTTGGATGCTGAGGTCTTGCCACTGGTTTTTTACCTTTTTCTAAAGCAAATAATTTCAGCAAGAGTGAACAGCTCTCGGCTATATGTAAGACCAGAACAAAAATGAGAGGTGCAGGGTGCTAGTATTAACTACAATATCTAAAGATTGCCTGTAATACAAGAAGTGGATATGGATTTCTACAGATATTTGGATTTAGCATATGAAGGATGACTTACAATGAAGGTGGCAGTCATTGATAGATATTTTTTGCCAGATCAAGGCCATCTTCCCCAGTTTGCAAGAAAATGTGTGCTTTATGTTTTGGAATATGTGCTCGGTTTGAGTACCTCTCTCCAGATAAATGAGTTAACCTTTTAGATATTTGGCAATTAGAAGTAGGACCATTCAAATTTCAATGCATAACTGAACTACAGATGCAAATTTTGCAGCCAAAGCATATCCACAAACGCGAGTTTCACCCTTTTGGTAATTTACCTTTTCATTTGCACTACTTGACTACAGAACATCCTGAGTCAAGCTTATGCTGTCAGTGCTTTAGAATTATTTATTGGCTACCAACAAGATGTCTCTCTTTTTCCCGTTCTATTTGACTCATCACTTTTGCCTGTCCTGCAGTCCTACTCATGCACAGGTCCCATACCCAGTGTGAGAACTCCAATAAGTTTTGACTGCCACCTTCTGTGGCAAGTGTAAACTCCACATGAATCACTACCACTGATGGCAAAGCTTTTATCATCTCCATACAGTGCCTCTTCAATGATATTTCTCTTCATCTAGATGTTACACAACATTATTGCTGCCAAAACTCCTTTTCCATTCATTTCATGCATACCTACTGCACTGATCCCCTTGTGTGCCTGTGTCTTGTCCTGAAGGCTAAATGCTGTCCAGGTGAGTGGCATGGTCATTTGGCAGGAGATATGAGGAAGCAGTGACATATATCTGTTAGCTACAGGGTGACTATGGAAAAGGTCATCTATACAGCAGTGGAAAAAAGCCCTATTGTCTTCATTATTTCAATGTGGCTGTGTTGAATTGTAATTGCTGTGTGATAATCCAGGAATTTATTCCAATTATTTTGTATAAAGAGAATAATGTCTCATTATGTTGTGTGATACTCCACAAAGAAAGACCGTGAAATAAAATAGTGCTTTAGTCAGTGGTGTTCTACATGATAAAAGTTATCCTATGAAAGACATTGTCCTATCGTTTTCTCTAGCGTGTGGCTTTTCTATCTGTCATTTATTACTATTTTGTGATGACAGTAACAGAGATGTTGTTTTTCAAATTCATTACCATTGCTGTTTCTCAACATTTCCCATGGTGAGATAGAGCACCATGCTCCCATTTCCCTGCTAATCACTTTCTCCAAGGAAACAGATAGGTTTCAAATTTATGTTGATAATGAAGGTGCTATTTGTCTACAGCTATCTTGGTAAGTCTTTTTTCTCTCTGTCTTTTTTCTTTTTCTCTTTTTTCTTCTTTTTTTTTTTTTTTTTCTTTCTTTTCAGTACAGCAGCCTTTGTGCTTTCCAGGTCACCGAAAATGGGACAGAATGCTCTGAGCAATGTGCCCTACTGAGTGGAACTGTTTTGTTCACATGCACTGATGCTCCCTTTGTAAAGAAAAATTTCAATCAGGAGATTTGAAAGGTGAATGTTTTTATCCTACAGTTTAACAAAACAAACACATTACAGGCGTATTTCAAATATTTCACAGATGTGGTCAGATGCTGATAATTCCATTTTGCTATGGCACTTAATTTTTATTGCACTAATGTTTCTGTGAATCTGTTTTATTTATGCAATGGCAGCTTAAAGTGGAGATATTGTCCAAAGAAAACTTGTTTCTTTATGGAGGCTTTCTCTGCATAAACAACATTTTTCTTATATTATTCTAATATTCCTAATGCTAAAGAAAAAAAAAAGTTTGTTTAAAAAATACCCCAAACATGTAAGAGCCCTTGAAATAATAATAATCTGCATTATTTTAAAGGATCTCAAGGGGCAACATATGCTTTGCAAGGAAATGCAGTGAATGCTTGCTGGCCTGAGATGCAACGCAGGAAAAAAGCTGAAGTGAGGGAAATCTTTGCTATAAAGACATAGTTTTTATTAACACACACACACACACACACACACACACACACACACACACACAAAGTCTCTTGCTGTAAAAAAAAAAAAGTAAAAATGGAGCTACAGAGCTCACCCTGTCTTGAGTGTAACGCAACAGTTTTTTCCTATCTGCTATTTTGTGAGATGTGTACTCTAAGACTGATGGATTCTGGTGCAGAAAAGTCAAAGACTCACTGAAATATTTCAAACCAATAAACTTTTAGTTGTCATTCAGAGAAGGGAGGGGAAGGGAAAGGAAAGAGGGAAGGGAAGGGAAGGGAAGGGAAGGGAAGGGGAGGGAAGGGGAGGGGAGGGGAGGGAAGGGAAGGGAAGGGAAGGGAAGGGAAGGGAAGGGAAGGGAAGGGAAGGGAAGGGAAGGGAAGGGAAGGGAAGGGAAGGGAAGGGAAGGGAAGGGAAGGGAAGGGAAGGGAAGGGAAGGGAAGGGAAGGGAAGGGAAGGGAAGGGAAGGGAAGGGAAGAAAATAAGCTTTGAAATTATGACTGGGTAACCATGCTCATAAAAATTATATTCTCAATATGTTTTGAGTGTTATACCATAAAGCGAACTGAATAAAAGCCTCATTCTTATTCATGTCTATAGAACAGCAAACCATTAAAGACTTCATCTCTAACAGACTGAAAAATTTAGTGAAGAGATTTCCTTTTTCTGGGAAATCACAATTTTTATAACTATAGTAAATATTTTGGAATGTACTAACAGATTTTTTTTTTCTCATAATGTATCTTTTGTTGAATATCCACTTAGAATCATCCATACAGTATCTGACAAAAGTTCTTTCATTAACATGAAAACAGCATTTATGTATATATATGTCTATGTACTCACAACTATACATATAGGAACATAATTTAAGATTGTTCTATACTATAGGAAAAACTTGGTTATGCAGACTTTTACTAGAGCTGATGAAAACAACCCAGCTATGTGTCCTATACCACAGAAAAAGGCATGAACCTATGTTTCCAAAATACCGAAAACTTTGACTCACTCCAGTCCAATATGTTTGCCTGTGTCCATTTTCAGGAAAGGACTGGTCACTTGCTTAAGTGCTTTGCTGGGGCAGTACCAAAGCATTTTGTACTTCTCAGTATTGAGTTTTATCTACTATTCATGACCTTTCTGGTTTCCTTGACTTTGGAGGATGTTTTCACTTATGATTCAGTGGCAGACTGCCACTTTCTGAAGCACTATCATTGTTACCTTTAGAATCTGGGCTTTTTTAAAGCTTACGAGCAATTATAAATCAGGTCTTGAGCCTGTTAAGTGTAGGAAATAAGACCAGATCTCAAGCTCAGGTAGCACCTCTGACAGGATTCAGAAGTACGTATTCTCGAGTAAATATACACGTGAGCAGTTCCCCTAACACAGGGGAACTTTACCAAACTGTAACACTGAAATGCACCAAAACAAGAAAGTAATCAAATGTTATTAATTATCCTGGACTGTCTTCTGTGGAGGGTATCCTTTATAATCTGCAGAGAATCTTTGGTATTTAACCTGAGTTTTAGGACAAACTGCCTAACCTCAATTTTTAATTCTAGGCATGCTTCAGTTTCTAAAGTTCTCCCCAGGCACTTCAATGCAGAATTTCTTTGATTCACTGCAAAATGAAGTTTGACATATCTTATTATGAAGAAATACTTCATTTGAAAACGTACAGAATAGCTCTAGGAAAACAGGAGTACACTCAGAAAACCTTGCCCAGTAGTGCAGCCTTTCTACAAATGCAACTGACCAAACTGAAATAATATTTCCCATTAACAATGAAGCTTGCAAATAGCTGTGAGTGGAATCGGTGAAGGTACTCTCACTGTAACACTGTTAGCCAGAAAATGTTTACTTTATAAGTTTGCTATGCTGTCCTGAGAGCACTTACAGAGAATTCTGTGGTCGCACTCATTGTTAATAGCACTGTTAATAGCATTGTTAATAGCACTCTCACCTCTCTTTGTTGCTGTGGGAAAAACATAGGTGGAATATTTATGCAGCGAGTCTTGAGGTACCAGTTCCTCTGAGTCAGTGTAGAAGACATTTCACAAGTGAAGTGACTGAATCCCAGGTTGCATAAAACAAGTCTGTCAAAACCTTATATCCATTTTGTCCTTCTAAGCAAAATGCTGTCATTTAAGTGAAATCAGTGGAGTAATGCCCACTTACGAAAGGCTTGGATTTAGTTCTGCAGCTTTTTCCCCACCCTTCTTTTCTTTTCTATGCATTGTTCTCCTCTTTCACTGACATCTACAATGGCATCTTACACACCCATACATGGCTGATATTGGCCCACACTATAAATCAGATTGTTAATTCATACTGTTAGTGTTTCATATTTTCTGAGAATTCCCTGGGATATCACAGTCTTTTCCTTTCCTCCCAAAGAAAACTGCAAAACATGTTCCCTGTTCAGCTCAGTATGTTGAGATTCTTCCACTGAATAGGCTGTCGGGACAGGTGGGGGTGGTGGAGAGAGGTGGTGAGAATGAAGAAAAGGACACTCTTTATCCATATATGTTTTTATTGGTTAAATTTATCAGACAAAGCTGTCAGACCTTTGGAATTAAAAGGTCATTAATTGTGAATGCAGGGGTGCATGGGATACCAAAGGCAAGTTAAACCATCATGGCTTTCTCATCATTCCCAGTACCACTGTGTCCTCCATGAGGCTTACTCATGTTTGGGAGACACCTTAGTGATAACCAGCTGGAGAGAAAGAGACTGGCAGCCACACTGTCACTCCTAAGGGGTCATTTCCATCTTCAGCTTTTTTCCTTTTTTAAAATAATCTTCCTCTCCATTTTATTCCTAAAAAGAGCCTGCAGTTTGCAAATCTCAACATTTTGTTGTGAGCCATGACTGTCATGTTGAGATAAATCAACGCCTTCAACAGCCAGATATGGTGAAGGATTTGCTAGCTGTGTGAGCAGCCCATCTGACCAGGTGCTGTATTTCTGGTACAAAGAGGGAGTACAAAGGAGTCAGCACCAGAAATAGAATCATTTTCCAGAAACATTTTCCCTTTTCATCATTTTGTTTTCCTTGGGTGCATTTTTTCTTACCTATGTAAGAAAGATAATGCTGCTACAAGAATAGTCCCTAGTTTTCTCTTCCTCCCACTAATGACTCTAAATCATTCTTGATACCATCCAAAATATCGTCCTGCAGAAGGAGGGAGGTTTATACACTTCTGAATGAGCAAAATTTTAAATGCAAATTTTACTTGTCTGAATGCTCAGAAAGGAGGCAGTAGGTTCATTACAATATGCAGTGGTTGAGATGCATTTTAGTGTCAAGGACCAAGGTGTCTCATAGTGTGGTTAGGGTGAGTACAAGAAAAGGCAGTACTGCTCCTCTCAGATGTGGTGTATGTGCTCAGTGTAGCAAACATGATGACTGCACTATGTTGCCAGCTGCCTGATCACAACACGTTGATTCTTTGGTGCTCTACTTAGAGAGTAGTCCATTAACTTACTTGCTAATTGGACAGAAATATTTTCATGTTCTTCCACCTCTAGGACAAACACCAGAAGTCTAGATCTTTAATATTATATGTGTCTGCCTTAACAATCCATAGCAATATAGCTTTTTTCTTTCTCACTCATTTTCATGCATGCAAATGAGGATGTAAGGGTGCACAGATATAGATAGCTGTCAGTTACCTCGTGTTCTAAATTCTTGGCAATAAAGTAATTCTGAAATACAGCTTCATCATGTAACAGCAGCTTTGACAGAAACATAAAAAGCTTCTTTTACATCACGGAGTCTCTTTCATAGGTGTGCTGAAGCAGGAGACCCAATTATTTTATTGGCTGTCTGCAAACAGACAGATAAAGAGTAAAATATTACATCCTAGCACAATGACCAAGCAGTGACAGCAGAAAGAGGAAGAGTAAGAAGATAAAGAAACTGTGGTTTTGTTGTTACAAGGAAATCAGTACAAATCTTTGGGAAAATGCGCTGCATAACTGGTGTTTAAATCAGTGTAGGTAATATGGGTATTTTCAACCAGGTGTTCAGTTAATAGGAATTAATATAATAGGTGTTGCCACCTGCCCTATCTACATTTGTATTAATAAAAAAGTGCACAGACATGCTGTGACCTCAGTCTGCATCAGCACATTGGAGAATTCGGGAGTTCTCTGCTGCTTATAGATATTCTTTCTTTCTTTGGAGATGTGCACAGGTGAATGTATCTGTGGGAACTGATAGAAGCAGTTCACCAAGATAAAGTGTTCTTATATTTCTGACATGTCAAAAAAGTCTGCTTCGTTCTTAAATAAACCATTGAATGAATATTCTCATACAGCACTACTGAAGCATGCAATACCGATTCACTAAAAGCCTTCCACTGCCCTCCAGATACACTTAAGAAAATAACTCCAAATGGAAGGATGATATACACAGTAGCTAAAGGGAATACAGTCACATTCAAAGAAGATGAAGAAATCAGAAGCAGCCTCCTGCGTTTCTGGAAAGTCCTTCGGGTCTTGCTTTTGACAATCTAACAAAACACTTCACAGCCTACACCCATGTCTGCTCCCAAAGCTTTCAGGTTGAACCACAGGCTCTGGCTTGTCTTGCTATTATGAGAATGACTTGCCTTTATGAAAAGCTGTTACTTAGGAGTAGGAAAGACTACTAGAAATCAGTAGTAGCCAGGCAGTTCTTCCCCAGGAACTTTGTTAAGCATTAAAAAAAGAGTAAGCAGAACAACTGCAGGAGTGTTAAGGGATGGATCCACAAGACTTTCTCCTACGCAGTCAGAATACCCCAGGTGCCAGCCCCAGCTGCATGCATAGGTAACTCAAGTTCGAATTTTGCTTGTGCCATGGGACAGAGGGAAAATTCCTGTCCTGGGCCCACTGTTAGAAATAAAATTGGGAAGAGCCAGTCATGCTTGATAGCATCTTTTAGAAAAAAATCGAACACATTTTGACAGTCAGAAGCAAGAAAACATGACAAGAAAGTTGGGGCTGTTCAGCCTGGAGAAGAGAAGGCTGCGTGGAGACCTCATAGCAGCCTTCCAGTATCTGAAGGGAGCCTACAAGGGTGCTGAAGATGGACTCTTCATTAGGGACTGTAGTGATAAGACAAGGGGTAATGGGTTCAAACTTGAACAGGGGAAGTTTAGATTGGATATAAGGAAGAAATTCTTTACTGTGAGGGTGGTGAGGCACTGGAATGGGTTTCCCAGGGAAGTTGTGAATGCTCCATCTCTGGCAGTGATCAAGTCCAGGTTGAACAGAGCCTTGGGCAGCATGATCCCTGATCATCCCTGCCCATGGGCATCCCTGATCATGGCAGGGGGGTTGGAACTAGATGATCTTGAGGTCCTTCCCAACCGCAACCATGCTATGATTCTATGATTAGCCTTGTACTAGGTCAGTGGGAACATACATGGGAATATATATTGGCTGATCTAATTGTACTCTGGTTCTACGACTCCTGGATTTCAGATTTTCTTCCTTCTACACAATTTAAGTGACAGTAATTTATCTGCTTTCTTACATTCCAGTTATATTAATTTCCACCTTTGAGATAAACTCTTAGAAATTATGATTTTGTCCTTACTTTTCACTAATTCCCACTTTGGGCAAGTGGGCTGTCTCCCATCATGGTGGTGGCTGAGTACTGTCAGTATCCCAGGGAACTCTCTCCTAATCCTCCCAGCTGAAATGCTGCTGATCATAACTCTCCCAACTGTTTTTGCTCCATAGCATCTTAACTATTTGACCCTTGAGCTCCACAGCAAAGCCTGAACTGAAACATCAAACAGCATATTCTTAAAACACCAACATGTCAAATTCTTCACAAAGGACACATAGGTCAATGGTAATTTTTTTAAAAAACCCTTCCTTTTTGTATGATTTTTTCAAGCGTGTAAAATCCTGGAGTAAAGGCTCTTCCCAGGGTCTTTGTCTCCTGCAGAGTTACTGCCTCCTCAATAAGAAAAAAGGTGCTCTTGTTTAAGGCTATGGGGGGCATACTGAGCTTCCCATCCCCTCTCTTAAATGTTCTGCCTTTCTTTCCCTGAAAAATCCTGTTGAAAGGAGTATATTTCTTAGAGAGAAAGTCAGAGAGAAGGACTAGAATAGCTTCCTGCAGGCAATTGCCAGGTTGATATATCAAAGCAATATTGCTTTCTGAATTGAGTGGCACCAATCAGCAGGAACTGTCAGTCTGAGCATATAATAACTGTGGTGCCAGTCATCAGGAATCTAAATGAAAGTTTCAGCTGTACTTGTGTATTTAAAGTGCCTGTTGGCTCAGTGAGGGGAAGGGGAAGAGGAAGAGCTTTGCTGGCAGTGTCAAGGAAAGGATGGTATCAGAAAAAAAATTTGGTGAGGCGCAGAGCACCTGGATTCTCCTCCTGGAGCAGTGTGAGAGTCAGACGACCAAAGTCACGGCATGAAGTGGATCTTGCATCTGTGCCTCCCGTAATTCCAAGCCCCGTTAACTGTCTTTGTGAAGAGAAGGTGAAGATTTGTATAAGCCTGTCACATTTGTCACATCCTTCCGAACTGCCTCTCCAGACTCCAGTCCAAATATAGATCTCTGAAAACTTTGCTCAGCTGCTGTCTGACTCTGACAGCGCCTGAAATCTGTAGACACCTGACTTTTTAATGAATAAAGTTCCTCAATTCTTACCAAGATGGTTACACAAACTCCCTGAGAACCTCCAGACCTGGAACCTTTCCTTTCACCCTGCACGGGTATGGCTCTGGGTGCATGGAGGAGCCAGTGGCCCCCAAGCTGCTGATCCAGATGGGAAGGGCTCAGCTGTGTATTCAGCCGTCGCACTCATCCATGGAGTATGGGGCTGAGGGAGCTGTTTTCCACGTTCCCAGGACACTTCTCTGGTTGTGACTATAGGCAAGGCTGTTTTGTACCTCTCGTTGAAAAAGCCTTCACATTACTGAGGATGTGTGAGAATCACAACTTCCAGATGAAGTCAGAGAGGGAAGATTAGGTTCTTTGCTGCTTCCACAGCTCTTTCAGAATATATCATATTATGACTGCCCAACACAAATAAATACTGTTTGAGCAAGGACTGAAACTTGGTTATCCCCTCCTGAAGGAATGCCCACAGCACTGCAAGGTGCATGCTGGGAATCCTGAGGTGTTGCCACGCTCAGTGCTATGACATTGGAGATGTTTTCAGACCTAGGACTGAATAAAATAGCTAATGTGATGCACTAGATCACCCTTCTGTGAGGGAACCGCAGGTCCTGGCGTCAGTGCTATTTTAACAACATTTTGCGATGTGAATCATAGTTTAATTGGATTTCTTTTTTTTTTTTTTTTTATACTCTGCACTGTAAGCATGAACTAAACTATTATATCCATGCAGTACCTGTGACTAGTGGTAAGGTCACCGTTTTGATTCAGTTTTCTGCGTACATGCCTATGACTCACCAAGCAAAAGAAAACTCTCAGACTGTAGCAGTGCAGGTATCAAAAGCAGGTAAAGCTCATCTTTTCCGGGACCACAAAACTGAGCCTTCATTCTCCAAAACCTTTGCCTGATGTCAGATTTATTGAGACAGGTGTAGAGTCTCAGTTTCATTCCTGTCCTTCTACTCCCATGCTGGAGAGCTCTGACTCCCACCAAACTTGTATGATTTTCTGGAAAGCCATTCGTTTGCTGAATTGAGCAAAATCCCACCTTCTACTAAAAAGGTCAAAATAATATTGTATGGAGCTTTACAGTTTCTGATCTGGATCTTCCAGGAGAGTAAGACAACAATCCTGACAAAAAACATAGCAGAGGAGAACCACGTTCCTGACCAAAACGAATTCTTCCTTTAATTTCATGAGCATCTGTGATTCACCCAGCCATTGTAATGACACAATTAAATAATGTAAATACGCAACTAAACATTCTGCCTTTAGCAATATTTGGGAGTTTACCTTCTTAAATCATGCAAAATTGAAACTAAGGTCTCAAAGAAAATGCCTTTTAAAATAAAAGTAATTTAGAATAGTTTTTAAAATATGCTTCTAAAAATTCCTCTCTTTCATTTACTTCTTCTTGTAATGAAAAAGATAAGTTATGATTTCTGTGGAGTGGGATTAAATGGACATTTTATACAGTTTCTTTGCCTGGGAAAGAATCAGATAAAGGTAGTAAAAGTCTGATTTCTCAATTTATCTTAGCATGGTCTTTAAAAGATGCTAGCCACTGAAAAGGTGACAACCAGTTTAAAAGGATATGTAATATTGATTTTATAAATGGATTCATGTTAACCAGATATGACTGCAGAATTTCCTACCATCTGTCCCTTTGGGTAATGCTCTGCACTAGTACTGAGGGTTCACGGCATATCTCATGCTTATGCTCTTCGGGCGGTTTTATCTTCGTGGATGTTGTCAATTGCATTTGAATTTCTTTTTATTCTCAGTATATTGCACCCTGGTGTCCGCTGAAGAACAGATTCTTGTGCACACATCCTGTGGCATTACTGCAGGCAGATGGTTTCTATCCCAGTGCATCACTGGCAGTCCTAGAATCCTGATTTTTTTCTTCAAAGGATTTTAACGAACGTTTGCTGTGCCAGCAATAGAATGATCTTTTGTATTATCGAACTTTAGAATAGCTTTCGGAATAAGAAGGAATTAGGGTATCCAAAATTGCTTTCCATTAAATAATCAAAAATAAATTCACTTCCTCAAAATGTTTGTGAACTCTTTAACCTGGAATAAAAAGAAGCAAAGCCAACATCAAATGGCTGAAAAATGAATCTAAAAGCATTCAGAATAGGAGCAGTGTGCCAATATTCAATAGTGGCAGTAATTAACTGCTGGGAAACCTGATTAGGAGAGCATAATAACCTTTGTATTAGAAGGAGAGCATAATAACCTCTGAATCAAATTCATATCTCTTGGTATTGACAAGCCAGTACTAAACCAGTTCTGGCACAGGGACTATTGGTCCAGATTATGTGATTTTCAAAAATCAGATTTTCAAAAAATCAGAACATGTCATAATGAACATTTCTAGACCAAGTTTTTCTCCCCGGTTTTATTTGAAAGTTATTTTCTTTGGCTTTATGAACCATAAAGAGCTATGCATAGTTCAACTATTCAGTGAAAATAAAAAGTAACTTGTTCTAACTGATAAAAGGAAATATTAAGTTCTGGATTCTTTATTTTTAATGTATTGTATTGTATTTACATTTCCATTATCCATTTACATTTTCTGGTTACCAGTGCATTTGAGAGCTTATCAGGATATTAAGAAGGATAAGCAGTTTCAGAAGAACATCTATAAATCATCTACTAACTGCAAGGAGATTTGGCACAAAAATTCTCTGATGACTCTGCAGTCATTGATTGCAGTAACTTCAGTACATCCCTCCGAAGAATCCTGTCTGGGCTGAGATGTGGGTATGGCACTAGATGCATCACTGACTTGATACTCCGAACCCATTATGGTTTCATGTTGTAGCTATTTGCTTTAAAAATTTCCAGACTTTCTCAGTAGCACATGAATAATAATTTAAATGTCTCAAAACCAGAATGGTTCTTAGACTATTTGCTCCCCCATGGTTTCTTCCCCATGTTTCTTGTTTTCAAAAGGCACAGGCCATTCCTAAAAGAGGCAAGGACAGGTTCAAAGAATGTAATACTTGCAGTCAAGCTCCACATTTTTTCACTTACAATACTCCCATTTAGCTGAATGTTCAACAGTGTCTTAGCTCACTTAGATAATTCCATTTGCCAATTTGATTTGCAATTTTATAGATTTTAAATCAATAAGAAAACAAAACCAACAAAATATGCAAATCCTACATCACTGTAGTATCTGTTCATGAGGGAGTAGCCCTCTTGCAGCATAAATACTTCAAAGATTACGCATTTCATGAGGCTGTCATATAAATACACCAGTGTTTATTTAGACAGAACCAGGTAGGCAGTTGACTCCTTGAATTTTGATATATCTGTTTGTTAAAAGCTTTAATTTTATTAGTTGTGCTGGCAGAGAACTGTGGATTGCTTGGTGCGGACACAGATACTTTATATCTTATTTGAACATTTTTTCAGGAGTTTGACCATTGTTTCTATCTTTACCAGATGACTAGCTCTATATGAGCTGCACATCAGAGATACAGAGATAAGCAGAAGGAACTGTGTAATTTAGCCAGCTCTTCAGTAGATAAAAATAAAATTTTAGCAAAGGTTTCACTGTGTAGGAACAGGTAATGCAAGTGACACACACCAGCTGCCTCCTGCTCTCCGTTGACTGCTACAGACACCACCATCCCTGGCACAGTGAGAGTGATGCTGAGTCAAATTCCTCTGCCACTTTGCATTAAACCCCCCTGTTTGCAGTTGATCATAACTTTGCTGGACTTTGGCTGGAAGACAGAGGCCTGTCCCCGTGACTGTTGACCCCAGCCATGCAGCACTGGGCTCAGGAGCTGCAGTCAAGGAGGTCATCTCTCCTGCCCAGCCAGGAAAGGAGGGGACATAAGGCAAGATGGAGGATTAAAACAAGCATGGATAAGTATGAGGAAGAGAAAAATCAAGTAGGATGAGCAATAGGGGTTTTAGCAAAAGGCACTGCAAATAAGAGGCTGACAGAGGAGACACTGACAGCTATATGGTTGCTGGCGTGGGTTTAGTGGGGTGCTGAGATTAATCAAGACTCTAAAGGACAGGGACCAGCAGGAAGGTCACTGTGAGATATCATGTAAGGAAGGAGACAGAACTGAGGTGGAAAGACTGGGGCAAGGAACCATGCTCTGAGTGTGAAGAGCACTGCTATGGAGCAGCGCATGGTAAGGAAGTAGAGACGTTGTCCATACAGCACAGCAGGTCTGGGCAGTGAGCACTTGCATTGAAAAGCCTGTGGGAGAAGTTCAAGCAAGAGAACGTGTGATGAGGTATGTGATGAGGAGCCCAGTGTCTGGAGGGGAAAAGGGCACTGAAAGAAACAGATTAAATATAACCGTTGACTTGATATAAACTTTAATTATCTTTATTGCAAGTGGAACAAATATTGACAAGATCTAATGCAGCTCTCTGCTTTGAGGTTAAAAGTTGCTAGGAGAAATGTAACCCTGAAACCCGTTAAAGCTGTAACAGTTAGTTTCCCATCTCCTTGTCTGGTGAAGGGCTAATGTGACAGCTGCCATTAGGCATCTAAGGTTATTCCGAGAAATACTAAAGGGATGTAGAAAGATGTAAGGTAATGGGTGAGTGAAAATAACTGTTCATTAGTTTTCCTCCTGATCACGTCAAGGCTTTATGCTGGACACATGGTGCTTTATGCTTCCCTCTAGTTGTTCCCATCAGGGAAACTGGGCTCTATTGTAACCGTGCTGTCTGCACCTCTTTGGTTATGCTGCTGCAGCCCTCACTGCTCTGCCTTCAGTGAACAACACTGCAAATTAGCTAGATTTAAACATCCAAAGGTTGGACTTGTCAGTATTAAGTTTTGTGTAATGTTCATATTTTACTTCTAACACTGTCTGGACCATATGAAATATGTCAACCTACCATCATCCCCCCCCTTTCTGCATAAGCTCAAACAGTGGAGTCACTTAGACTAAAAGGTGCATGAGGTGGACCACTTTTGGGGATGACTCAGTTTTCTGAGGTAAGGTCCCCCAGTGCATCTGTAACTGAGGCTGAAAGGCTTGTGTTGAGGAAGACAGGTTTTCTGTAAAAGAGTGGCCTTCTGTACAAGACAGTCCATCAACAGTCCTATCCCTATTCCTGCCAGAAAATACCTGCCTAAAGCTAGATTATTCATTGCACTAAATGCTCTACACAATATATAAAATGCAGCTCATATCACCCTACATACCACAAAAATACTGCAAAAATAAAGTTTACAATGAGTAACGCCACAGAAAAATCCACCGAGGACACGTGTGATTCTGTCACATGAAAGGATTTCAGTAGCATAAAGAAAATGTGTCCATGGGTCATGCACTACAATATTAGAGTAAAACAAAAAGATTGAGGAGCCACTCAGTCACTGAGTGCTGTCCACCCAGGACACTGAATGACACGGTCTTGTGGAATAAACAGCATGTGATCCTCAGTCAAACTGCCGCAATTCATACACAGCAAGGAGAGAGCCCAAGGCTGTACAGACAGAAATGTAGATACACAAAAAGCTTAATTCAGGCATTTTGTAACTTTTCAGTGCTTGCATTACAACCTTACTGTAACTTTACTGAGTGTCTAGAACACAGATTGATCAGAGGTGAAGGGTATTCCTATAGTTTTATTGAAGTTCCACTGTCACCTACGTATTCTTTATATCCTTTCGAAACAAGGTGCTTTCATTTAAAAGTGTCATAATTGTCCTAAACCCCTGTTGAAATTATGTTCTTATTCAGTAGTCAAATTGCTGCAGCAGTAAAGTCTTACTGGATAGCCATGAGAAAAAAACTTTCATAGTTCAACACTCATCGTATTATCATTCTCTTGTATTCATTTAAATGTTTCACTTTTATTCATAATATATCATGGCATCCTTTCATGTTACCAAAGGTCCACAACAATGCATGCTCACTTACCTTGGATGCTATATCATCCGTACTAGATTTTGATTTCTTCTATTTCTGAGACTCGTCAACCTCAGAAACCATAGAGAAGCAATCACTTTTGTGCTCATTCGGGTACATCTTGTATGTACAGTGATGACACCGACCACAGTAACCAACACCACTGCAGGCAAGAAACATGCATCTTTGCTACAAGTTAGTGTCTGTGGCAACACTTGCTTCGTGATAGGTGTTAGGCAGGACTGTTCAGTGGTTCTGTCCCCAAGGAATTAGACTGTTGCATATATACATGGGAGTACATGTTACACTCATTTAAGAGTGGCAGGAGCTGCCACAGCATCAGTACTACCATGCAGGTGAAGAAAGGGTTCTGGCTAAGCAGATCAGAGCTCCTCCTGTGAGTCCCATTCTTTCATTGTCCCTGTGTGATACGGAAATTCAAAACCACAAACAGACCTAACATTTCTTAACGTGTTCAATTTGCCCAAATATGAAGTCTTTTTCCTAAATGTGTTGCAGTTTTCTGTACTTTGTCAGTTGAAAGAAGATGGGAAAGTACACATCTCAGTGACTGTTGCAAATGTGCCCTACCAGCTTGGTGCAATATTCAAAGGATGAGAACTGACAGTTCAAGCCTCTTTTGCTCTAATGTGCTGAATATGAATGCCCTAAAGTAAAGAAAGCTTGAATTTCAATTCAAAATACAACACCCACATCCTTAAACTCAAGAGCATTTGGGGTTAGTTTTTAATGTTGATTTCTTGAAGGGATAAGACCAATTTGGTGTGAAGCCAGAAAAGAAAAAAAATCTGGGGTCCTCTCTGCCCTTTGCTACTGCTGTCTGGCAAATCAATCTCATGGCTAATTGAAGGATGCACCTGCAGAATATTAAAGGTAGGGAGTGTGCAATACATTTTGAGTGACACTCACCTCACTATGATGGATGCTTTCTGACAGTGTTAACTCAGTGAAAGGATAACACCCCTCCTCTCACGTCACAGGAGCCTGACAGCAGTCAGACAGTTGGCAGCCTGTGTCAGCCATTGATGGTGCTGCCCAGTCTGGTCTAATTGCTTCTTTGCACCCATGTGATGTGGAACGGGGCTGCTGAGCAACTCTTCCCCTTCCCTGCCCCTCAGCTTAACTCTCTGCTGGCATGTGAGCCAGCTCTCTATCTCCTCAAAAAGCATTACATGGTAGCAGCCTTCAGAGAAACTTCACTGAAATACTGATAAGCAGATCCTAATGGCTGCAGGCAGTATGCAGAGGAAGAGCTCTTAGGAAAGGAAACGTCAAATACACAGAGAAAATATTAGAAGTAATCTAAAATATTAAATATTATCTGGAATGCTTTGCACCACTAAAAATAAGATGGAATTACCTAATAGAGATACTGCAGTTCTTCCTACACGGATATGGCTCTTTTTTTCTCCTACCTCTATTAATAGGACTTCAGCTGCAATATTCATTTATGTAGCATTTATATTGCATTAATATTAAAATAATATAGTGCTCAAGTAAACACATTCCTCCAAAAGTTTCTTCTATAGGTGTTTTCTTGGTCTGTCTGGGATATTGTGATGCCCTGCTAGCTGGGCTCCAGGGTTGAGGGAGAAAGCAATATCTCGGTCTTTGCAATGTCCTCCGGACTCTCACCAACAAACTGTCCTAATTCTTCACATTCTGGCTTACAGGCAAATCACTGATGACTCTTCAGCTAACAGTTAACACAGAAATAGGATTTATCAAATACAAGGTCTCTTCCTTGTATCTATAGGGTTTAGCTTGAGAACCTGTTTCAGTTGTCTATGCTTGCATTTGTAGAGCTACAAGATACTACCATCTAGCCATAAACCCATGTAAATTAAATACTAATATCCGCACACGCATACCATTGCCTCAGATGCACTTGCCTACATTCTCTTCTGAAGAGAAGCAGAATCCCAGCTTAAAAGCAGTGAACAGCAAAATGCAACATGTAGTCTACAGAGGTGATGACCAGTTCACTGTGCACTGTCTGGTCCATAAAACAACCTGTGGTAGGTCAAATCCCCACTGCTCATTGCAGGGGGGTTGGAGTAGATGACCTTTGAAGGTCCCTTCCAACTCAAACTATTCATGATTCTATAAAACTTACTCATGGCAGGGAAATTAAGCTATTTTATGTACTGAAAGTGGTGAAGGCAGAGGACAGAATTTACAACAAATTCATTTAGGTTCCGCACTGCTCAAGTCTCCTTTTTCTCACGATCTTTTTTTCTGCAGTATGACTTGAAGAGCTCTTGGAGGGTGAGCACGTATGGCTTGAGGGAATAATCAACCACAATCTTCCTCAGATAGTGCCAGAAATACTACTAAGCATGACTTGTAGCTGTCATGCTCATTTCCTGTTTTTTCAGTCTCATAGCTGAATGACCCTGCCCTCTACATGTGGGTAGGGATCCAGAATATTCCAGCTAAGATCCACCTTTCTTTAAACTGTTTTTCTTCTGCTCTTTGGCAAAATTCAAATGCTTGACATAGCAAAGCATGTAGGCTACACATTTAGATCTGTTCCACTTTAATCTACTCATCGCCTCTGCTCTTACATTGAAAGAAATGCATATTATTGGAGCTGAGCCATCTATTTGAATCTGAGCACTTAACATGTCAGGGTCACGGTCAGTAGCAGAGACTCCCCAAGGACTCATTAGCACTTCCAAAATTGTGTATCAATGCAGTATATATATGTATATGCTGCTCTGTCTCAGAAAGCTCGGGGAAAACTACCAGTTTAACTGCCATGTAAGTTGAATCCCAGAAAAGCAGTGGGCATCTTTGCAACCACAGCCAAAGCAGGAGGATCGCCTTCTGGTCATTATGAATTTTGTCAGCTGAAACAAGCTGAACTACAAAATTTAACTACTGTGCGTAAGAAATCTTCCTCTATCTCTTGTTCACCAGGTGAAGCTTCAGTGCGGCTGAGTAGGACCTGAGTATGGCTGTCTTCAAAAGCACTGAATTCACTAGCAGTGGAGTAACTTAAAGACTTTGAGCCCTTACTGAAAGAATTTGCCAACTTGACCCATGCAGGACAAGCTACAGGATGATAAAAAAAATAACTGAAGAAGGCAGTTTCTTTTCATTCTTGTTCATTTATTTCCTTTTTCCACCAGTCTCTGGTATTTTCATAGCTTCTTTTATTTTTTAATCTCTCAGTAGTTTACATTATTAAGAGGCCAAAAAGCAGTAAGGGACCTTAACCTGCAATTCCCATCCACATCAGTAATATCATGCCACTTTAATTATGGAGCAACTCAAACATGTACTTATTGTAGAACTTTGAACAAGCACTAACTATTAACTTAGCAAATCATTTCATTAACTACCAAAGTATAGACTATTGTGATGGTTAACTCAAGAAAGTCAAGGGAATCACATTGCTCTAAAACTCCTGAGTTTTGACATGAGGGAATTTTCTGAATTATATGACTGTTTTCCTATTAGTCTGAGGAAAAGGAATGCAAAAGGAAAGGGCACAGCAAGGCAAGGGCAAGGGGAAGGGGAAGAAGAAGAAAGGGAAATGGAAGAAGGGAAAGAGGGAAAGGCAAGGAGAAGGGAAAGTAATAGGAAAGGCAGAACAGCAGCAAACATTTTGCTTATAAGGAAGCCTGTTTACTGTGATCCCCACCATAGAAGTAAAATGTTTTTTGCTGAAGTACCACAGTGCTTCTGTTTGTAAATTGCATTCTGCATCATGTCCTGGCAATATTTTTTGGATGTTAAGCAGAATCTAGTTATATCTGATAGCAAACCAAGGATGAGCAAGTACTGGAGAAACAGCGAATTATGGAGAACTGGAGCTCAGTGCTGCATGAAGGCAGATATTTAGCCAGAAGGTGTTTGATTCTTCAGTCCAAATGACATGCTTAGGCATACCACAAAAGAAAACTTAAGTCATAAATCTCATTCTAGGGAGACTGCCTTGCAAGGACAGAGAATAAGAAGCAAGTTAGTGTTTACACTTATGACAAAGTGCAACCTTAGATGTGTCAACCAATGATGTTTTGATATGGATAATGCTCTGAATTTACATGTTGCTAAAATGATTTAACTGGTTTTGACATTTTAGGAATTTCAGGGGAGGAGATGAAGAGAGGTTCATTGTGCTCTTTCCAATTCACTTAAAATGCCAGAGACAGGAGTCACTGTACTAAGGAAAGGAAAGAGATGGCATATGTAATATCTATGGCAGTAATCCAGTCTCTGGATTAAATTCCCTGATCCGACCTTGCTTTCCGAAGCAAGAATTACTCCCTTTCCATTAGCTGGAGCAGCAGTCTTCCACTGTTGCAGATGGGCTCTGTGTGTAATAACAAAAAGAAGAATGTAAAGTTGTTAGATATAGTGTGATAAAAGTCTGACGTTGTGTGCGCTACCCTAAACACATAGCATCAGATGGGGTGAAGACTGCTACTGTCCTTCTAATATAAAATGTGTTTGGGCTGGTCTAGATGAATTCTCAGCTGCCCTTTATGTCCAATGTTTTCTTCTCTCTTCATTACTGTTACTTTGACACTTGGCTGTAGATTCCCTAGGTAAAGAATGGTATAGCTTGCTGCAAGAAAATGAGCCCTTCAGATTTTCTGTTGCAAAAATCACTCAGGAATCTCCGGTAAGTGTTGAGTACGTGTATATATACAGTCTTTATAATTTCAAAAAGAGTGTTACAGAAGAGACAGAAACACCTCCTGCCTCATGCCTGCAGCATGGGGGTCAATTCAATTGCCCATACATAAGCATCTACCAACCTCTGAGGTACCCTGGGGTATTCAAGAAGCACAAAAAAGTGGTGAATAATAGAAGACTTACTTAAAAGAAGCTCAAGTCCTTTTTGGAACAGCTTCTGAAGTGCAGGTTGAAGAGTATGGGCTGTCTGAAGTGGTACTAGGCAGCCATGTGTGAACAAATGAGTCAAGCCCAATGAACAGGATTCTGTTTGTGATTCAGACACACAAATATAGATCTCTCTATATGAGTACCTGTATGTGTGGTAGATGGACAAATATGTAATTCTACTATAGGCAAAAGAGATCAGGAGCCCTACTAATTTGCCTGAATACACATATCTGGTGCCATAGAGAATCATAGAATAGTTAGGGTTGGAAAGGACCTTAAGATCATCTAGTTCCAACCCCCCTGCCATGGGCAGGGACACCTCACACTAAACCATCCCACACAAGGCTTCATCCAACCTGGCCTTGAACACTGCCAGGGATGGAGCACTCACAACCTCCCTGGGCAACCCATTCCAGTGCCTCACCACCCTAACAGGAAAGAATTTCTTCCTTATATCCAATCTAAACTTCCCCTGTTTAAGTTTTAACCCATTACCCCTTGTCCTGTCACTACAGTCCCTGATGAAGAGTCCCTCCCCAGCATCCCTATAGGCCCCCTTCAGGTACTGGAAGGCTGCTATGAGGTCCCCACACAGCCTTCTCTTCTCCAGGCTGAACAGCCCCAACTTCCTCAGCCTGTCTTCATACGGGAGGTGCTCCAGTCCCCTGATCATCCTCGTGGCCCTCCTGTGCACTTGTGAGGTTCATGACCATATGACGTGGGCAAATGAGACCCAAAGGCTTATAGCAGAACTGTGCCTTTCTGCAGTACGAGGTGGGGGCAGGTAAAATATCCTAGAATATCTTAAATGAAACTAAACACTTATGTTGAGGCAATGGCATGGCCTGGGGGGCGGGAGGCAGCAAGCTTTTTCATTAAAGCCTAGAGAATTCCTCCAGAGTTGACACCATGGACTCCACTCAGCTGTCCAAACCAATGTCGTTTGTGCCATTAGAAATGTTCTTCCTGGCCTCCGCTTACCACTCCACAGGCAGACTGCAGTGAGTTGCCCACCAAAGCTGTTCTGTCACTCCCCTCCTCAGCTGGACAGGGAAGATAAAATATAAAGAAAGGCTCATGAGTAGAAATAAGGACATGGACAAAATTAGGACATCATGGGCAAAACAGACTTGATTTTGGGAAATTAGTTTATTACCAGTCAAATCAGAGTAAGTTAATGAGAAATAAAACCTAAATCTTAAAACACCTTCCCCCCACTCCTCCCTTCTTCATCATGGGCTCCTCTCTCCATGGGGCCACATGTACTGCCAAAAGCCTGCTCCAGTGTGCTATTTGCACAAAGTCACAGCTTCCTTCAGGCATCCCCCTGCTCCAGCATGGGGTCTTCCATGTGCTGCAGGTGGAGATCTGCTCCACCATGGACCTCCATGGGCTGCAGGGGCACAGCTGCCTCACCATGGGCTGCACCATGGGCTGCAGGGGAATCTCTGCTCCAGTGCCTGAAGCACCTCCTGCCCTCCTTCTGCACTGACCTGGGTGTCTGCAGGGCTGGTTCTCTCACAGATTCTCATTACTTTGGCTGCTTTTGCTCAGCAGTTTTCCCCCCCTTCTTAAGTGTGTTATCCCAGAGTTGCTACCACCATCACTGATGGGATCAGCCATAGGTCCATCTTCCTGCTGGCTGCATTGGCTCTGTCAGACACAGGGGATGCTTCTAGCACCTTCTCACTGAGCCTCCCCTGTAGCCCTGCCACTACCAAAACCTTGCCATGCAAACCCAATATGCAGACCTTTCATTTGCTCTATGCTCTGTTTGTTAGCCTCATATGGGTGTCTCAGATGCATAAATACCACAAACTACACTTACACCTTCATTCATTTCAGCTGGAGTCTAAACTAGTTCACATGGAGACAGATAAACTTTGCCAGAAAGGATGTTAATGTTTTTCATTTAAACCAAACTAAAAACAGTGTCATATTTTTTTTTTTCTAGGAAAGAAACAAGCTGTTGCAAAAAGTCTTCAGGAGAAAAAAAGTTACAATGAAATGAAAAAGTTCTTTTGACTTTGAGTTGTTGTGAAGATCTTTATGGCTCAGAAGCAATTCAGTGTTTGCATGCTGGTTCTGTGGAAATCTAGAATTTATGAAGAACTGTTTAACAACACATTTGTTTATCTGAATATTATCACTCAGGACTGCCTCATTATGGCTTATTATTTTCATGCTTCAGCCCTGAACTATCAGCATAAGGATCAATTATAACACATTTTTCTGCTAAAAAGAAGTTCACAGGTCAGTGACACAGTGCTGAAACTGCAAAGATTTTTTTTCTCATAAAAATAACCTTTTTGTACAGCAGCCTTGACAACAACTTCATTAAATCGTGGAAATTCTCAAAATTCCCATAACCAAGCCAAGTGCAAGGTCCTACACCTGGGTCGGAGCAATCCCAGGCACAGCTACAGATTGGGCAGAGAAGAGATTCAGAGCAGCCCTGCAGAGAAGGACTTGGGGGTGCTGGTCGATGAGAAAATGAACATGAGCCAGCTTCAGTGTGCGCTCGCAGCCCAGAAAGCCAACCGTATCCTGGGCTGCATCAAAAGGAGCGTGACCAGCAGGTCGAAGGAGGTGATCCTGCCCCTCTACTCTGCTCTCCTGAGACCTCACCTGCAGTATTGCGTGCAGTTCTGGTGTCCTCAACATAAAAAGGACATGGAACTGTTGGAACAAGTGCAGAGGAGGCCAGGAGGATGATCAGGGGACTGGAGCACCTCCCGTATGAAGACAGGCTGAGGAAGTTGGGGCTGTTCAGCCTGGAGAAGAGAAGGCTGCGTGGAGACCTCATAGCAGCCTTCCAGTGTCTGAAGGGGGCCTATAGGGATGCAGTTTAGATTGGATGTAAGGAGGAAGTTCTTTCCTGTTAGGGTGGTGAGGCACTGGAATGGGTTGCCCAAGGAAGTTGTGAATGCTCCATCCCTGGCAGTGTTCAAGGCCAGGCTGGACAGAGCCTTGGGTGGGATGGTTTAGTGTGAGGTGTCGCTGCCCATGGTAGGGGGATTGGAACTAGATGACCTTGAGGTCCTTTCCAACCCTAACTACTCTGATTCTATGAAATGCGCATATGGGTCTCCTGTGCTTGTGCTTTCTTGGAACATTTCCACTTACCAGAACTAAGCTATAAAAGAAGGCATGCTATGATTCTCTCCCTCAGTAATCTAGACTTATTTTCAGAGAAAGAGAAGTGCACTAAGATGGGTTGGTTTTTAAGCGATTACCTTGAAACACTGAAATCTATTTGAAAGCGCCAACCAGTTTTCTGAGTTAGATCCTATTAAACATTTCATATTGTGCAGCTCAAACTGGCTAAGTTAAATCTCACATTAAAGCTAAATGTAACTCTATGTTAATATTTGTTGCAACTGGAGCCAGAAAATGTCTGCTCTAGACAACTAGAAACGCATAAATGTTTTCTTTTGTTTCCATTAGCCTGGTGCATATATAGATTTCCTTCCAGATATGAAGACTAACAAATGTACACCAAACTCCAAACTCTGGTGGCCAACCCCTCCATACTTCTCTCTCAGCGAGAAAGATGTCTTTGGATGCTTCTCTGGTATTAGGTTCTCTGCACCTTTCTTCTGCTTTGTGACTCTTTACACTGCACACAGCTGGTCAGTGGGTTGCAGTGACCACGCCACAGCTGTCAATAAGCAGGAGCAAGACTGGGGTATGGCTCTGCATCCAGGGAGTGTTCCCTAGAGGGTTCCTCAGAGGAGCTCCACAACTTGGCACACTCCTGCCTGCAGATCAACAGTGCCACATAAGCAGATCTACCAGAAGAGAGAGGCCACATTGCTGGCCTATGGAAGAGAGTAGTAAAAAAAGATGGCTGAGTTTCATGAACAAGAGGGATAAAAAGTGCTCTTCCTCCACAGAATAAAAGCTTGGATAGATGAGTCTATCAGTAGGATTTTAAAATGAGCTCTGACAAGAGATGGCAATACAACATTTGTTTCTTCTGGTAGATTTTGCAATTCAGATTTAAGCTTGTGACACACTAGTGTATGAGAAAGCTGTCAGAAGCATTTTAAGCATAGTTATTTTTCTCTTTCCTAGGCTGTGTTAAGGTAACCTGGGTTTGCAACTTGAAGAATTAAAGCAGAACATTTTGTAGAATTCTGAAGTATTTCTTAAATACTTTCTGTAAGACACAGATTATGCTGCATGGATGGTGGTGGGTTAATGTTTATTAGTATTCACTTGATATAACCTGATTTATTCATTGCTTCATCACCCTGAGAAATATGCACCCCTCCAAGTGAGATGACTAAACCATATACCTTACCATCATGCACTCTCTTTCCATAAGATTCCACAAACAGTAAATGTATGGGAAATAAGTTTCTCCCTACAAGATTAATCTGTGCAGTCAGGGAGTCTAGGAGATATGACAAGGTTGATGTATTGTACAGCAATTCATTTCAGTGAAATATTTCTACATAACTGTTGATAGGGAACAAAGTTGGAATTAGCTGAAACAGTTGTATATGGTATGCACGAGCATCTCAACAGCAGGAACCCTTTAGCAGTACAGCAGCTCATTCCTAAAGGGTTCTTTTCTTAAGCCAAGATGTGGCAAAGTTGGCAGCTTGGCCCCATCCAAAGTGGTGCTAGACAAGATGCAGAACCACAGGGTTTGGACAGATGTACCACTGACAGATGGTGCTGAGATTAGTCATTATCAATCAGCTTCAACTTGCATTTATTCATCTGGTTCAGTGCCAGTCAATGATGAACCCTGACTAGTAATGCTTTATTACTGGATAATATTTATTAAGAGTTGCTGACACCCTAGAAGACAAAGTGGGGGCATAGACCCTGCTCATGGGAAAGCACAGACATAGCATACTGAGTTTGCTCATTGTTACTAAGACTGATGCTTACAACTCCAGCATCAGCTCTGCTGGTGCCACTCTCTGCAGAGAGATCAAGGGTTGGATATAAGCAGAAAGACCAGCTGCCACCTCTCTCATAGTTCCACCCAATTAAGGCTGAAGTGTGCTTTTCGGGATAGCATAAAAGGAACATAAGTAGGCACTAACCTGTAGAAATCCAAGACTGGCGGTTATATGAGTACTATATCCACTTTAAAAATGTTAACGTAATAGCATTTTATTTTGAATCTGTATAGCATCTAAGCGGCAAGGTGACCCTGCCAAGGTCAACCAACCACAGAATCCTGAACAAGGATTTGAGGACTTAACTGTGGCTCAAAAAAGACTCTCATTTATTGTCTCAGTGGTAAAAAAGATTACATATGTAAGTAGACATATGTATGCAAGTATGTTGTACAGAGACATAAATTTATTAGAAGGTAAATGGGACTGTTCATTTTTCCTTGCCCTTTCCGGCCTTATACAATCTCATGATGTGGCAGTGACAAAGCAGAACTAGCTGCACTACATCCTCTGTGAGCACCCTAAGATTGTAACATAATACTAAACTCATCCCCAAGCCCAAAACTACAACACTATAATGTAATACTAAGCATTATTACACTAGACTGAGACTCAACACTGAATTTCATCCTAAGACTTAACTCCTTCCTTTGACATTATAGAGACTGAAGAATTTATGCTAAAAATAAAGATATTTGCCCTCGTAGTCTGACTGGTATCTACAAATTGTATTAATCCCCTCTAAAGAAAAAAACATTATGTTATAAGCAGCAGAGGACACATTTCATGTTCATTGTTGAGGTGTCATAGCAAAGTTTTCTAAAATCATCATTGCTTATACTGAGTGGAAGAAAAATACATCTATAATAGACAGCTGCTTTAACAAAACTGCCCTAGCATGTCTTTTATTTGATAAGGATTAAAAGAGAATTACTGCATAATGCAATATACCCAAGTCAGCACAGCAATAAGAGGAGTCATTTTATCTACAGGATTAAGTCTCACAATAGAATAATCCATCATGGAAGTTACAGGAATGGAGCAAAAGAGAGAGCTAAAAAGGTTGCTCTTTGCTTCCCCCTTCCCCCCCCCCCCCCCCCCAGAACTATAAGAGGATGATCTACTGCTATGTTTCCATAAGCAGAGTTCTTTCCCAAAGCATTTCCCAGGATCATTGCTTTTTTATATTTAACAAATTTCAGGAATAGAGGAAGGCTGATGTTTTATGCTTACTGTAGTCCCTGAAGAGCAGAATACTCCATGAAGATATTCTACATATCTCATGTTATAGCTGCCAAAAATCAAAAATTCTTTTTTTTTTTTCCTTGCACAAAGACTATCTATCAATTTATGAGTGTATTTAAACATTCAGACATTTCAGTGCAGCAGAGGTTTTACCTGAGGACACGGGGAATTTACAAACCTCAGATTTTCATCACAAACAACCCCCCCAGACTGGTTTCATACCAACACTCTCCAGCTCAGGCTGGACGCAGTGTCTGGCTGCCCTTCCCAGGACAGAAGAGCCTCTTGGTGAGAGGAGGCATGGCCTTGTGGCTGCAGTCTGCCCTGGGAGATGAAGCCCAGCGATAAAGCCCAGCTCACAGGAGAGACCATGGCTCAGTGGTATCTTTCGTGAGGCAACATTCAAGAACCAAGTAATTTATGACTTGGGACATTCCTCCACAAGGTAGGAAACACAGATTCAGAATCCTTGTAGATAATTCCTGACACTTCCATAGATATTTTTCAGGGCTAATGTTATCTAAATTGAAAAACAAAACAATATTTAAAAATAAGGATCTACTCAGAATTGATTCTTCAATAGAATAAAGCAAATGTGAGCAATTACTTGGTCAGATTACCACAGCTAATTTCTTAGTGGGAAATGCAGAGAAGGAAGGTAACATCCTTTAATTTTTTTTTTCAAAGTCGTAGGTAGGCTTTCAAGTAAATAACCAGCTAGTTGAAAATAAAAAGAGTTGAAACATTTTAAGTCATTGAGGTTCACAACAGTATAATCTGAAGTACCAGATGTGTTATCAACTATTTTATGTGCAAATTAGTAGATTGGATAATGTTGTACTTAATAGCTGAAACACAAGCTGACAACTGACACTGTCATTTTGGGGAAACAACATATTTTACCATAACATTTTTTCTTATCTTTTTAAAAATCCCACAAAAGCTAATGCAATTTAACAAATAAATAAATAAAAAATTGAATCCATTCCAGACAAATGTACCTGAAAAAAGATTCATACCTTAAATAATAGAGGTCTGAAGTCACAGCACTGACACAGATAAATAGGATGCCTAATAGGTTGTTTACTGTGCTACTGGACCTGGAGCATGATAAAGTAAGCAGAAAAGGGACTGCATAAGCCGTATCTCCATAACAACCAAGGAAAGAACAATTACAAAAGAGCATGGAAAAGCCACCTTCACAAAACAGACTTTAACCTTAGAGCAATGGGAGCAGCGCAGCACAGCACTGCTGATGTCTAAATAAGAAAAGACAGTCTTGGCTCAAAACTATTGCATCTCACACCCAGTTGGATGCCCCAATCGGAATAATAGAAGTGCAAAGCTATCTAATAAAGCAATTGGATGGAACAATAAATTCTTATAAAGGAATTGAATTATGATGAGTATGTTACAGAAGAATAAAAGATAGCATTGCATTAAAGTGCCTTTCAGAATATACCCATATACTAAGAAATCATGCACATAATACTTTCATTTAGCACATTTCAGGGTATCACGCCATTTTAAACTTAGCTAGTTTTTCTCTTTTATTTTTCCACAAGTTTGAAAATTCAAAAAGCTCTTCACTGGAGTTTGACCTAGCTGGATGAGTTCTTTTAGGTTTTACAAGAAAAGGCAGCATTCAAAAGTAGCCTTCACAGAAGCATCCTAGCTGAATAAAAAAGGGGATGGATGTTTGAAACGAAGGAGTCCTTGGGAAAGCAGACTCACTTGCAGCCTAAACCTGTTCCTACTCAAAATGTTGGCAAAACTCCTGCTGGCTTTAATGATGGGATCAAGACCTTGGGTTTTCTCTTTAGATTACAAATTAAGCTCCTTGAGGTTAAAATACTTTTAGGGAAAAAACAGCTTTAATGTACAGGCTTTCAGTAATGCAATGTCTAGAAGAGCCTTGCTTTGGCTAAAACTCCCGGGGGTATTTTTCTTGCTCTCAGGTACAATAATTTGTAGCAGACATGCTACATGTATATGCAACAGAACGGACACTGCTACCTTGGCTGCCATTAGCAATTGAATTTAGCTCCTCCTTTCTCTAACAACCCACAAACTCTTTGCATGATCTCTCTCAGACAGTGTCATCCCAGTGGCTTAGAAGCAAAATGAGAATTACACTTCCCAGAAGAATTTAAAAGCTATTTTAATTAGGACTACTGAAAATGGCTATTTGGCTTAGACATTTTTCCTGTGCTGTTATATATGGAATATAATAAATGGAGAGCAAAGATATGGGGACCTTCTTTGCACATATAAGGGTTCTAGTAAACATGAAGTTATGGCACAGTTTTCCACACAAATATGGAAAGAGGCCATTTTCAATAGCAAACCTCTTTATTAAAAATAAACCCAATGGCTGTAGAGAGCAACCCTGACTAAGAAAGCAGAGTCCCTGTCCCTGCCCTTTCTACTTCAGATCCTGCAGCCTGCAGTAGGGAGCAGTCCTTGTGCTTTGGCAGCGCAGCACAGCAAAGAAATACAAGACGCTTGCCTCAGTTTCCTTACTCATGTGCAGTGTCCTTCCTCAGAACAGAAAAACCTTGCCTGCGCTGAGCACATTTAACCCAATATTGGGATTAACTTACCTACATGAAGAACTTTCACTAAGACTTCCAATCCACATAGCAATTAATTATTTTTTAGGCAGACACGCTACAGGTAGGTGCACAAAGCAAATAAACTGTGAGAGGATAGAACTATAACTGCTACAATCAGCAAATATGTATTCAAGATTTATTCAAGCACTAGTCATTCAAGACTTTATTCTTCTTTTCCTTGCTGCCATATGTCTCAATTAAGTTACAATTTCATTTCTACCTATACCAGAATACTTGAATTGCAAAATTATTTCTCCAAAACTATGTAAAAGAGCTGCCAAGGATGATGTTTTATCACTTTTACATTAAAACATGTAACTTCAATCACATGAAAGAAGTAAGCTGGTTTTAGTCATTTTACGCTCCTTTGTGCATGCGTGACTTCAATGCTCTGCTCTACTGAGTGGGTGAAGACAGTGGTGCTAATTAGAGGAAAATGAGAAAGTAATGTTTAGCAGATGCTGGTATAAAGCTGCTTAGGTATGACTCTGCAGCAAGACTAACTTACTCAGGTATTAACACTGAAATACTACTTAACAAATTAACTCTGCATCAGAAATACTGGAAGTGGCTGGTTTACCTTCAGTAGAAGACCGCAGTAATCAGCAGATGAAATCTGTTGACGAGACCCCCTTTTAAACCCCACAGAACTGAATGTCTTACTTTTTACTCAGGCAAGTAGTTTCAGACGTAGTGCTATCATGACAGAAATACTGGAGAAGGGGGACCTCACCTGCAGTATTGTGTGCAGTTCTGGTGTCCTCAACATAAAAAGGACATGGAACCGTTGGAACAAGTCCAGAGGAGGGCCACGAGGATGATCAGGGGACTGGAGCACCTTCTGTATGAAGACAGGCTGAGGAAGTTGTGGCTGTTCAGCATGGAGAAGAGAAGGCTGCGTGGAGACCTCATAGCAGCCTTCCAGTGTCTGAAGGGGGCCTATAGGGATGCTGGGGAGGGACTCTTTGTCAGGGACTGTAGTGACAGGACAAGGGGTAATGGGCTAAAACTTAAACAGGGGAAGTTTAGGTTAGATATAAAGAAGTTCTTTCCTGTTAGGGTGGTGAGGCACTGGAATGGGTTGCCCAGGGAAATTGTGAATGCTCCATCCCTGGTGGTGTTCAAGGCCAGGTTGGACAGAGCCTTGGGTGGGATGGTTTAGTGTGAGGTGTCCCTGCCCATGGCAGGGGGGGTGGAATTTGATGATCTTGGGGTCCTTTACATCCCTAACTATTCCATGATTCTATGATTCTAAGGGCTCCCTACATGACATCTTCCACATCTAGCTCTAGCAGCTTTCAAATGATATATTCACCAATTAGTTTTGCATAAACTTGCTCTGAGGTATTCTTACTGAATATCTGAGTGGGAAAATATACTAGCACTAACAGAGTTTGTTATTCAGATCATCCTGATATCTTTTCTTTTGGTGGTATTTGACAAGTATTGATATTTTAGACCAAACCTTACAAGTACGTAGATTGAAACCCCATCCCAGACTGATACATACGCATTCATCCTGCACACCATTCATAAGCAGTTTTCATGAAATCAGTTGTTTCTTTGCAGACTAGTGTGCAAATCATACTTATAAAGCTTACAAAATGTTAATGGTAAATAAATAATCTAAGATATAAACAATATCTGGAAGATGCCCTTATTTGCCTTCACAAGAGAAATATTTTCTTAGAAGAGAAAATAAATATTGTAAATGAGTATCTGTGCTGGTTAGGGCTGGGGTAATCAGTAGCTGATACAGGGCTACGTGTTGGATCTGTTCTAAAATCAGTGTTGATAATTCAGTGCTTACACAAAGTCAAGGCATTTCCTGCTCCTCACACCACCACACCAGTGAGCAGGCTGGAGGTGCATGAGAAGTTAGGAGGGGACACAGCCAGGACAGCTGACCCCAACTGACCAAAGGGATATGCCACATTGTATGGAGTCATGCTCAACATACAAAGCTCGGAGAAGAAGGGGGACGTTCAGAGTGATGGCATTTCTCTTCCCAAGTAACTGATGTGTGATGCAGGCCTGCTGTCCTGGGGATGGCTGAACACCTGCCTGACGATGTGAAGTTGTGAATTAATTCTGTTGTTTGGGTTTGCTTGTGTACATGGCTTTTGCATTACCTGTTAAACTGTGTTTATCTCAACCCACACGTTTTCTCACTTTTATTCTTCCAGTTCTCTCCCTCATCATGCTGTAGGAGGAGTAAGTGGCTGTGTGGGGTTTAGATGCCATCTGGGGTTAAACAACAAAAGCATCATATGGCTAGATAGATACACGTACAGAGTATGCTAATATTTTATTCAGCTGTGACATAATTAAACGTTACACTTGCTGTACACTTGCATCTGCAATCTAAATAATATGCCATGGTCTTGACAAGATTTTGGTGATTGACATCAGCAGGACAGCATTGTTTCAGAAGAATTTCCAAACCCCTGTTTGAACCTGACTCAGCTATGAGCGAAATTAGTTTGACCAATTTACATACATGACTAAGAGCTCAGAGCAGGAAGGTTTCATAAAGCCAAAGTAGCTCAGCTGACACCCTGAAGAGCTCTGTGAAGGCAAATACCTTTCCTCAGGCAATGAGGTTCTGAACAACTTGGTGATGAGCCTGCACATGACAGGAATTCCACAATGTCTTCAGACAGCTTGTTATTGCCTGCAAATTTGCTGTCTCATCTATATCTTTTTATATAAAAATGTTTAAGAGCCTTTTGAAGGTAAGCAAGAACAAACAGGCTCAAAAGATTTAATACCAGAGGAGGTTTTTTCCAAGGCACAAAGAACAGGTAGGTACTTATCTCTATACATGTTTGTTGTTAATGAATCTCACTATGAACCAATGCAATGACATTTACAGAGCATAATCATGACACAGTGCTCCATCTTCAGTGATGGAATTCAAGTAACGCGATAGGGGCAGACAGATGGAGAAATGGCAGCTCCTTTCTCGGCATCTCAGCTCTGGGAAGTCACCCCTGTCTGTACATACTTCTGGGGTGGCTGCATGAAAATAACACCATCAGGATACTATCATGCCAAAGTGTAATATGTGATCTGCCAGAAATATCATGGTCTGATCTTGTCTCCTGGCAGTCAGGAGAGTGAATTCTACAGTGTATCTAGTGCTAAGCTGCATATTCAGTTAATGTGCAGTTCAGTACAAGAACAAGGCAAAGTCACTCAGTGGTGAGCAGCCCTGTTCACTTCAGTCTAGGCAGTGAGGCACTTTGCTTTCCCCAGGAAGCTAACACTGCCCTCTTTGTTGTTTTGGTCTACCCATTCACACCTCATTTTGCTTTTCTCTCTGTTTGTTGAAAGAACCAAATTAGGTGTTCTTCTCCCTTTAAAAATACAAACATTCAGATTATGTCTTTACTCTGGGTTGAAAGTTTATATAAATACCAACAACTGGAGCTCTTGGTCTCATTCTCATGACCTGTTCCGGGTTTCCATGGAGTCTGGGGACAGCTGCACTTTCAGGCTCTTAAAACACCCACATACTTATTCAGGATTCAATCAGGTTACAATATTTATGCTCTCTGGTGGTCCTGTTCCAGAGACCTCACGCTCTGCCCTCTTCCCCAAGAGGAGCAATTGAATGTGGACATAGGGCCACTGCACTGTGAGCTTCTCGTGTCACACAACTGCAAGGTGCAGGCTGCACTACTTCATCATAAACTGTGCCAGAATCATGGAGGGGGGGCTTAATACTGTTTTGCAATTTTTAATGATGTTTTGCAATTTAAACAACAGCTTTTCCTTTCAGTTACAGTTGTTTCCTTGCTGCTTCAGCCTATCTATCTGTTGAGATATGATTTGCCCTCCATTCATCTGCCCTGTCCTGAGCATAGCCAATAAACCTGTCAGTGTAATATCTAGATACTAGTAATGTGAGTCTATCAGTGAAGAAATAAGAGGTTGTTGGCAATGAAATTGCAGTCTGCAAAAAAGTATGAATTGCGGTCTATAAAGTACAGTCTGTTTAGGCAACAGCAGGATACGTGGTAGCTCAATCTTTGCTTTACTAAATCTGGAGAGACAGGAGGGGAGGAGAGGAGGGGAATCGGTATGTATCACAGTGAGCAACATGCCTGCAAAGGAAGGATTAACTTGATCCAAGGGGAGAGAGGTCAAAGGAGACTGAGATGCCTTCAGAGGGCTTGATCATCAGGAGATGCTTAGCAGTCTCCTACATCCTCACTCATAAATGACTATTTTTTGAACCTTAAGTTACTAAGCAACACTAGTGCATGCCCAATTGCAATTAATATATATATATAACTATTCACATAGTTGTACATGTGATGTTTGTATGTGATGTACATGCGATGTGATGTACGATGTTTGAAGACTGGAGTTTAAAGAAATACAAAGCTTCCAGAGTCATTTAATCTGTGGCTTAATTAGTTAGCATCATGCTCTGTCATGTGGTTTTGCGCACTGTAGTAACAGTAGGACAAGATTAGAGAAAACAGTCACTGCAGCATAGAATATATCTAGATTAGCATTTCAGGTTGGAGCAGTAGTCCAGTTTTGAAGCTTAGGCAAGCCTCATCACATCATTTGCCACACACTGGACTGCAGAGCAACACCTTTGAGCTAAGTCAGTGGACAGTTGTATTGCCTGCTTAGAGCACCCGCAGCACAAAGACACTGAACAGCCAGGAAAAGAAAGACAGATGGCAGTGTTCAGCTCTACAAGTTTTTTTGTAGCTCTTGAGATGCCCAGAACTTTCCCAAAACCTGTTCCCAGAGCAATGCTGTTACCTGAGAGTTTCTGGTTTCTTTAGAAAGATACAAACTTTGGTTCTCAGGAGTTCAGGGAAAAGCTGATCAATTTTAGCTGCTGTGCCTTTAAAACTAATCTCATCATTTGGCAACTTTCCCTGTGACTTTTTAATGCTTTAAACCAGCATCTTCTAATTTTTTGCTCTAGAGTTGGTGACCTAGAATAATTTGTGCCAAGCTTGATTTTGACAGAAAATTGAATTGACAGCAATGATAAGCAACTATTTATATGTCAATGCCTAAATATATGTTTTATATATATGTGTGTGTGTGTGCGTAGTATGTAGAATGTGGCAGCATGCACAAAATAGCTTACTGCTGATAAGCTAGTTACTCTAGTCTTCTTTCCACACTATTACTATTTAGTGAGAAGTTAGCAACATTTAAAATGCTCTCAGAACTTCTGCGATTCAAACTAAACCACCCAAATTTACCCCAAAATAAAACCAAATTGTGCAGAACATTCTAGCACTGTTTATTTAACCTCTGGTTGTAGAAATAAGACCTTGTGATGGTTCATTTATTAATAATCTTGTTGCATATGAGAAGTTCAAAGATTTTCAACTTTCATCTGAAAAGCTAAAGCAATTAGAACTAATATGTGAATGGAAAAAGACCTTATACTCTGTTTTGTTCATGCCTGCATCATATGAATCCCATGCATAGCCTATTAACCCATCCAGGAAATTCTGAATTGGGAAACTGAAAAGATTTCCAGAGTACTGGCTAACCGATCTGAAATTCAGAACATTAACATAACTTTATTATAATAAACCATGATATTTTAAATGTAATGGCAAACACAATTAACCTCAGGAAGGGGAAAAAAAAACCCTTTCTTAATTGAGTAGCTCACATAAGAGCCAGATGTTGCTAAAGGAATACATTTAATAGAAACAAGTTTGACTTCGGATGTGAAAGAGAACCTATTGTGAACATTCTCCGAGTCATACATGTATCTCATGAAATAACAGGCATGTATAGTTGAATGACTATGGGTTTTTTCTTTCTACAAACCTGTTTGTATAAAAATAATTTATCATACTTTCTCCAAGTCCAAGATGGTCCAAACTGGAGTTGCATGAGTCTGAGGCAATTGGAGGCTTCCATACAACTGCTTCCTTTTCTTTCCAGGAGAGAAGGAATAGCATTTAGGGAAAGGTGCAGATGCATAGCACTTTCTCTGAATTCATCTGGCCCAGTAGCTGTGGATGCTGAATTAATGCAGCTCACAAGGGGCAGGGAGATGTCAAAGCGTGCAGCTCAGGCTGCATCTTTGGCTGCAGAAAACTGGTCACATTTGAGGGACACATGAACTCTGATGTTTCATCTAAGAAAGATTTTGTGTTATCTGTGCTGCAATCTGTGATGAAGATACCATCAAAGGAGACCTGGGACAGTACTGATGTGTGACTAATCAGTGAGCACCCTGACACTGTGGCATTTGCTACTCCCACTAGCACTGTTGTGCTTACGTTGCACTACAGAGAAAGAAAGAGCACTGAAAGATCACGTTTTAGGAAACTTTTCATGCTGGGTGATGCCTACATCCAATTAGTTTTTCTGGGAAACAATGCAGTCATATCTAATAGTGAGAGCAGATGCAATATCCAGCTTTACCTACGTGAAGCCTGGCAGTCTTAACTGTAAACCTCTCCTGACTTCATGCTTCTGAGACAGCAGCTGACTTCAGTCAGAAGAGTTAATTCATATCCTTCACATGAAATCTTATCAAACCTGTGAAAACTTACCCAGATTCGACCAAGTGATAAATCCCTGGAAAACCTCCAGTCCAACAACTTTTTTTGCTCAGTTCCTGTCTCTCACAGTGACCAGTAGCTTGAGGAGAAGTATCGGAAAAGGGTAAGTATGTGGTACTCCTTCCTTGGCCCTCATCCTTGGCCAAGACATTGAGGTTAGAAAACGATCTCTATCTACTCCTGACTTCTGAAAAGCAATTGTGTATGCTTTGGGTGCTCACCTAAGGACTCATAACGATCAATTAACAAAAATATTAAGAAAGGAATACTTTTTTCTTTCCTTTTTTTGTTTTTCCCTGAAATTTGGAGGGCTTGAAGTATCTAAAATACAATCCAGACATGTAAGAAGAGGAGGAGGGGGTGTCCTGGTTTCAGCTGGGGTAGAGTTAATTTTCTTCCTAGTATCTGGTACGGTGCTGTGCTTGGATTTAGTATAAGAACAATGTTGATAACACACAGGTGTTTTAGTTGTTGCTAAGTAGTACTTTAAATCAAGGACTTTCCAGTTTCCTATGCTCTGCCAGTGAGGAGGGGCATGGGAAGCTGGGAGGAAGCAGAGACAGGACACCTGACCCAAACTAGTCAAAGGGATATTCCATAGCACAGCACACCATGCCCGGTTTATAAATGGGGAGGAGTTACCCAGAAGGGCTAGATCACTGCTCAGGTTGGGCTGGGTATCGGTCAGAGGGTGCTGAGCAATTGTATTGTGCATCACTTGTGCTTCCTGAATTATTATTACATTTTGCTTCATATCAATTATTAAATTGTTCTTATCTCAACCTGTGGGTTTAACCTTCTTCCAGTTCTCCTCCCTATTGCATTGGTGGGAAATGGGATGAGTGAGAAGCTGTGTGGTATTTAGTTGCTGCCTGGGCTTAAACCGTGGCAAGGGGGAATACAGAAAAAAATATAAAATATTTTCCCATAGGGAAATTATGGCATAATTACATAATTAGTTACCATATCATCATATGCTTTCACAAGGGAAAAAATAAGATTTTTAAATACAAGTTATTAGCAGCTGTTTTCCAATTATCAGGTGTTTTGGAATGTAACCAAAACAGTGCTCCTTAATGAGGAAACTTGGTTACTGATCAGGAGTTAATACAAAAAGCATTAAATAGTACATAGAATAAAGACATTTACAGGTTTAAGATAATGTGTTTTGCTTTACTAAATTATAATGATTTTATAATTAAAAAGCATTTTAGAAGAATATTTAATACCAATTTAATATGAAATCCTGTTTCCAGTTTATTAATAACCTGCAGCTTTGCTATGGAAAAAACCTAACAATTTATTTTTAATCAAATAAAGAGTGAAAAATCAGACTTTCCTTCTTTAAATCTTTTTTAAGATCCTATCATGATATACAAGGACATAAGACAACATTTTTGCTGTTTTTCTCCAAACCCCAGATGAGGATTTAATCCGTATGCTATGCAAAAGCATACAATGACAACCTACATATAACAACTGTATGGACCAAACTGTGATGAAAACGTAGAGATAACTATAGTTTCATCTTGGTCATCTGTTTTCTCCTTTTGTCAATATAAGGACAATGAACGTTGTCTTTTAATGATTTAAAACAACGTATGGATCACTTTTTTAATACAGAGAAAAGAAATGCCTCCTTCACGTACAAAGGTCAATTACGCCTTGAAGTCTTGTAGAAATCAGTGTAAGAGTGATAATGAAAGGTTACGATTTAGATGAAGCCTAGCTAAATAATGTTAATATCCAGTAATGAAAACCTGCGAAGTGTTCAAGATAAGTCCAATAGTTATAACTCTAATAAGAGACCTTCCAAGTAGCTTCTTCAACATTAAAAAAAATAATAAAAATTTTGTGTTTGAGATAAATTCTTAAGTCTGCTCAGAGAGATAACCAAATTACAAACTTATTAAAAGGCCATCTGAGCCTCATACCCATTCATGACTGCATATTTTAACTGGAATTAAAAATGGTCACCTGATCTCATATTCAGTAAATAGGTTGAAAGTAATTTTCCAGTTAAAGTGGTGCCCACTAATGTTACTACAGATAAGGGTCTGACAGCATTTTCATTATGCAGTCCTATTTTTAGAGATTTAATGCAAGTTGGCTGTCAAATCAAGCTCATCGTTGCACTGAGAAATACAATGACTCAGACCACTGAATGTGCCTTAATACTAGAAAAGAAAAGAAATCTTGTGTTTAGCACTATTTAGGTTAAAACTAAATGTTTTTGAACCAAGGGTTAACTACAAAGCAAACATTTAAACTCAAATAAGTTTACTGAAACCAAGGGTCGAGTTATGCCTTAATTTAATAACTACATTTTATGGCAGTCCTTATTTAGTAAAGATCCTAATCATGTAGGTAATCTATATGTACCTAAATTCCTTGCATGCTTAAGGAAAGTCACACATGTAAACAATTTATTGCATCAGAGAAAGAAACTCAAAGGTACTTTGGAGTACAGGTACCAAGGATGGGAAAAGACCCTAAAGCCATACGAATAAGGAGCTATCTATGCTTCAGGAGTGAAATGCTTGGCTACACCGTCCAAGCGACTCTCTCCACATCTTCCTCCATCTAGGATCCTGTGCAGCTGTCTTTTCTCTTGCAAATACAAGACAGCAAGACAGAGTTCTTTGAGATGACAGCCAGTTTGCATGCATCCCTGGGAGTTCATTTCAAATCTCCTTCTGCATCAAAGTAAAGGTGCAAGCTCATGTCTTCCTGTTTAGTACTGTTCCACTTCGTGCAATGGCAACATGTTCATGTGGCTGTTGTCCCTGTGTTGTTCTCTCCTAAATACATGAGGGAAGTGAGAGAGGCTCATTGACTTTCCTGGGTAGGATTTAGGGCACTGTAACCAAATCTCTTGAATGAAGAGATTCAAGTGCCTTCTTTTATGTACAAAAGACTATGCAAGAAGCTTAGGAACCAGGTCAAGTACAAAACAGTTATTTATTGGGCAACACACACACAAAAATATCTAAGATTAATAAGCCTACCACCCCAATAAAACATCTTTGCTGCAGAGGTAGGCATTAGTTAGATGGGGAAGATCTGATTTCCAATGGTCCCAAGAGCAGAACCTCCATTTCAATTGATTTGTCATCTTCCAGATCCAGGTTTTTTCCTTCAGCATTATCTGTCTTTCCATGGTTGGGTTTCTCCTCCTGAAACCTCGAGCTACTCCCGAGCCAAGTCTCAACAATCTCACCTCTCTCTACATTTTTGCTTTTTCGTCTTGCATGGCATGACTCCATGGCCTTTCTTAAATCTCTTTCTCTCTTTGCAATTCCCTTTTAAATCTGAGCCATGGTTATGCATATAGACTGTATCAGAGCTTGGCCATACATAGCTGAATCCCAAGGTAATAATAAGATTAAGGTCACCCCAGGTCTGTGTGATAACCAAATTCAGGTTCCTCTCTGATTAATATTATTAAACTGGAAGAGCTACGGTAAAAGAAGATGGTACTTTTGGTACTATCCTGGAATAACTAACTGATGGCTTAATTATTATGAACCCCCTTGGAACAGAAAAGCTAACAATCTTAGAACAACAAGAAGATGAGTAAGGAAGGGAAACACCACGCTGTGACTCTAAGATACCCTTTGCTTTTCCTTCTCAGCTACGCACTTTGCCCGTTAATCTGAGGGATTGCAGCACACTCAGAACTGGTTAACATGGAGAAGAGTCTGTTAGTGTTATGTGCTTGCCCACAACCAGGATTTAGGCACAGGCAGTGGAAGGCAGAACAGCAGTAGTTTTTGCAGATGTCAGAAACACAGTTCTTTGAACAAAATGCATTAAAAGTCCTGGGACCTGGAAGGACACTAGAGCCTGAAAAATTCCTATTTAGCACCCTGAATTAATTACATAAAAAATATCCAGCACCATAATTCTTTTTCTCTTGTACGCATTTGGACCTACACATACATTAATCCATTAATTATACTGAGAATGGCTGACAGAGTCCATTTGGGAGTCTGGTAGAAGACCTCATTTTCCAATTTTTTTGCCAGGCAATGAAAGGTTTTGTTTCAAATAGATAAGAGCAGCTTTGGGCATATTCAGAAATTTAGCTATAGTTTCTGGGACACAATAAAATGAAAATTATGCCTGTGGAGGTAGAGAGGAGCAAGGATTACAGTCAGAAAGAGAAACATATAAAGCCCACCTTAAACTCCTCCTTAGATACCTATCACCTGCTCTTTTAGTATATTCAGTCCTTTATCTAGAGTACTGAAGTGATAAAATCAGGGCAGTGGTTATAAATGAGCCCTTCATTTTCAGTATTCATGTTGCATTCTGTGGTAATGATTTAGATCCAAATTCTATTTAGAGCTAGGGAAAATATCTTTTAAAAAGAAGTCATTGTAAATTTTGGCAAATTTTGCATCACTTATTCATAGTCCTTTATTAAGCCAGCTCTATAAATGGCTAAACAATATAATATGAATAACATCCATTGCAGATTTTTGGGGGGGGTTCAATGAATAATTATCTATCTTGACATTTCCTAGTTGCTCAAGCAGCTCTTATTCTCAGACATACAGATAATACCACTCCTAATACTACATCTGGAATATGCTGAAAGTTCAAAATATCCAAGACTACATTTTCAAGTAATACATAGACATTATAGCATGCAATGCCTATTAAATTCCCCAAGAATTGAGCTGCTAAATCCACATTCCTGTATGATCTCCTGGAGTATAGGAGAGGCATCCCTTATATTGAATTCAGCATTAATCTTCATTTTTTCTCTCTTTCATGGTGGATCTCAGTAATTCCTCTCAGCTCCCTAGCTCACAGGCTAGCTTGAATAGCTTGTGTTTAATGCCATCACCACATGAAGTCCCCATAAATCCTCCTACTGGACTAGATAGCTATGAAATATGCTTCAGGCTGTATTACATTCCCCATTCTGAAAATTTAGGGGCAAATGCTTGAAGAATGCTGTGATTAAGTTGGGTATTTTGATTATCAGTAAGCTGGAGCACACAGGTACCATGATTTATAGTGCTTTGAGAATGGTGAGACTGAAGTGGATATTTCTAAAGTGAAAAGAGGTGTATTATAACATCAGCTGGTTCTTCATTTGCCAGGAGAAAAATGCAGCTCCTGGAAGCCTTGTTCTTTACAGGTTTACTGGTACTTGGCGTAATACTTGGAACTAGTAGGTATCTAGAAAGGGGTGTGAACAATGAGTTTCCTCAATCACACCACCATTAAACATGAGGAATGGTGTTCTTTTTCACAAGTACTAAGGGTACAGCCTTTGCAGAATTTCCTGTGTCTACTTCATCTATGGAAGAGCACTGATAAGTCCTTGATTGCTGTTGCTGATGGAGTAGTTAGTGCTGGGGTGCAGTGGTGATGGCCCATGAGCTGCCTTTCCCTAAAGGAAGCTGATCAGCAGCCCTGACTTTCCAGTGACCAGCACTTGCACCATCATGTCCTGCCTTCCTCTTCCAGGGAGAGAAGGAACCCAAGCCTGAACTCTTGTTGGTTAATCATGAGCAAAAGTCAGTTCTGCTTGCTGTCCTGGTAAGTCTTCAAAAGGCTTTACTTAGACAAGCCTTAAAATAGAAGGGAATCAGGCCTGACGTATTTTTAGCTGTATAACTAAACAGTGCTGTATTCAGCAGAGAGAGGTTATTTTTACTGGATCCATAGACTGATTTCCATGGGAATTCTGTACCTAGGAGGTGAAATCCTTGTTTTAGCAGAGCTATGGAATAAAGGCTGTTTATGCCACATTTTGCCGTTGGTGCTTTGTATCTTTTCAGATACGTTTGCAAGCACCTGCAGACAGGTGAATTTCAATCAAAGCTAGCTTAGGAGCAGATTCTAAAAATAATAGATGCAGTCACTTGTTGCAGATCTGCAGCAGAAGCTGTGCTAGGCAAAATCTAATGTTTCCATGTAAACATAAACGAAATGTAAACATGACTGTGCTGAATTTGTATCAGAAAACTGACATGGGCTCACAGCACTGAAACAGGGATGGAAGCAGACAGTTACAGAGTAAATTTGGGTACAATCTTTTTTTATTATTGCTATTTTTTTATTTGTCTTTAGAATTTCCCCACATTAAAGCATTATAATTTAATCTACACAAGAACTTTGATCTGTAAGTGATTTAGGAGGGATAAGAAATTTTCTTCTTCAGCTGTTCCAGACTATTGGATCTGACCACATCTGAGAAACAATTTCGTGCATCAAGCAGCAGATACTCTGAAACCATTTGAAGGAGTACATATTCAACCAACTTTTCAATAAGAGCTCAGCTGCACCTACACGTTGACCACAGCTTCCTGCAGGGTTTGGAGGACAAACTAGACCTGTGGGGACTGCTCCCTGCAGCAGTCACGGTTGAGCACCAAGGCAGACAGGGCAGGATCTCAGCTAGAAGCTGCAGCTTAGAGTCAGCAACTGAGGTCAGGATGAGGTCTGGACATGGGGATCTGGATCAGCCTCCATACAGGGCACTGCTGGATGAGCTCCTGTTAGGGGAGGCCATTCAGGTCGCTTGCAATACACATCTGGCTCACAGACTTGAGTTAAGAAGATGTTTTGGTTTGTTGGTTAAAACTGGTTGGTTAAAAGTCATATTATAGAGAAAACTATAGGAATGACTCTTCAGAACTGAAGTACTGTATTTTTTCAAAGTATTTTATACCTTACATATATATTCACATTACAAATCCTATTTTAATTATTTTTTTAATATATTCTTCAGTCTTTTAGAACCACTGAGTGGGATCTGTGTCCTCACAGACGAAACTGCTCCGTTCCTGACCCTTTCTGTCCTTTGGGTTGCCCTTCAGATGTGAAAACAAATACCCCCATTTGGGATGAATAACAGGCAACAGCTGTGGTTCACAAAGCCCTGACTGATCAGATACTGTTGGTCTTCATTTTCTTCTAAAAAAATACTATCTGGTGTACGGTGTCTACAAAAAAGATGGAGATTCCCTTTTTACGAGGAGCCTCATGGAAAAGACAAGGGACCCAGGGGGGTTGTGGAGTCTCCTACACTGGAGATATTCAAGGCCCGCCTGGACAAGTTCCTGTGTGATGTACTGTAGGTTACCCTGCTCTTGTTGGGGGGTTGGACTAGATGATCTTTTGAGGTCCCTTCCAACCCTTGGGATTCTGTGATTCTGTGATAATGGGTATAAATTATTTCTAGAGAGATCCTGACTGGACACAAGAGGAAAATTTTTCACACTGAGAGCAGCCAGCCATTGGAATAATCTCCCCAGGGAAGTGGTGGGTTCCCCAGTCCTGGACATTTTTAAGGTTCAGCTGGACAGGGTACTAGGACATCCAGTATAGACTGTTCATGCAAAGAAAGGTTGGAGCAAGTGATCCTTGAGTCCCCTTCCAACCTTGTATTCTATGATTCTATGATCTGTGCATCAACTTCATAATAAAACCTAAATGCCTGTCAACCTCAGAAACAGGACTACAAAATTGCCAGGTGTTTCTTAATATGAGCAAGGACATTTTTGGTACAGCTGCCACCAATGTAAAGGCTAAGGTCCCCCTTGGCTGCCTGGAGCCTGACTCTGCATAGGTGATGATGGAGTATGCAAAGCACATTGAAATAAGCTTGTGACTGGAATGCTAAAACATCCTGGGGGACCTGCTCTTTCTTCCCTCAGCACTCTTGCCAGTGACATTGGCCTATTGGTAAGAGTCATCACTTTTTTTCTGAAGTCCTCTAATTACCAGTTTTGAATTCCGGGGTAGTCCTCAGTCCCCAGAACTAAATTATCCCTCACCGACTTACAGTGGAAAATTGAAATCCTGTGTGATTTTGTGTATTTGATGCAAATATCTCTTTGATTGCCCTAGTTTTGTGATTCTCAAGGTGTGGAATAAGTAATTTTCAGGATGAAAATTGAAGAGAAAAATATGGCAAATAGGAAGCCTGGGTCATTTCTTAGAGGTTCAAAACTTTATGTGAAGTGATAAGTTAAGTTGTCATGAGTGGATGTTCAAGAAAGTGTTGCTCAGGACCGAAAAGCTTGAAATTTAGAGTACCAGCATGAGTTAATTCAATTTGTCTTAATAAAGGTCTTAGTGAAGGAAGTAGTTTTTAATATTACATCACAATAAGGCTTTTGCATGTCACTATGGAGCCAGGAGGGATTTTAAGAGATCATTTATCCTGTCCTCAACACAGGACCAGCTGCAGCTATGTAATTCAGTTCACTGGCAGACTGGGAACTGAGGTTACACGGATGCTATTGCAGTGAGCGGTGCCAGCACTCACATCACGGAGCTGGCACAGCAGTTTTGGGAATGGCTGCACCTGCACCAGCCCACACTCTCCCAGAGCATTCCTGGCACGGTTTGGGAGTCCCAGCATGCCAGGGACTGACCACAGCAGACACCCCACAGGTAGAATATTAATATGTTAAAGTTCTATTGATAGGCCAATGACAATGCTGGTATTTTAGAAAATTGAAAAAGACCACCGAGTCCTTTCTTATTCTGTCATGATGATTAACACAATTTAAATTGATAAAATAACTCATGGGTTTATGAACAGAAATAAATCATAGAATCACAGAACAGTTTGGATTAGAAGGGACCTTTAACAATCTAGTCCAACCCCCCCCGCCATGAGCAGGAGCATCTTCAGTTAGGCCAGGTTGCTAAAAGCTCCATCGAACCTGACCTTGAATGTTTCCAGGGATGGGGCATCAACCACCTCTCTGGGCAACCTGTTCCAGTGTTCCGCCACCCACAATGTAAAGAATTTCTTCCTTATATCTAGTCTGAATCTACTTTCTTTTAGTTTAAAACCATTACGCCTTGTTCTGTCACTACAGGCTGTACTAAAAAGTCTGTTCCCAAATGTCTTTTGATAGTTAAAAAACACCCTGTTTTTAATTGTCAAAATAAAACAACTTCAGAAGTTCACAACCGTTGTTTCTCAGTAACTAATAGAATTAAAATATCTCCTATGTTTTTTTCTTGTTAATTATTCTGTGGCTTACAAGTCAATTAAATTTAAATAATGTAAAATTTGTTTAGGCCAAATTGATTTATAGCATATTTTGTGACCTCGCTTTATTGGGAAAGCTACTTTGCAAAAAAGGGCAATTTCGCTTTAAAAACACTAGAATTATCTAATAAAGCTCGGTATCAGAAAAGTGTTATTGAATCAAGCTCATTTCAAGCACAGCCTATCTTTTCCTCTAGGAAAACACATCTCATGTATTAGTTCTGTGGGTTTATATAACATGAAGATACAGTAGTAAAACTTGTACTTTGATAGCAAAACCATCATACCACCTGTCCAGTATCTAATTTATAGAGATAGAAATTTTTAAAAGCAAGTGTAGAGCTGTACTGCACAATCTTCAGCAATGCCAAGAACTGCCAGTCACACAGCACTTTCAATAATCAGATTTGCAGCATTGATTTGGCAGATTAACGTTTGTCACTTAAAAATATACTGGTCATAAACTGTGTGGGGTTGACCTTATTTTGGTAATATTCCCATCAGTGTAAGTATCATGCTTTAGACTACAAGGATTAGACAGAAATAATGCAAGACAAAATGCAGGCAAAAAGAAGTAAAGTATGCAATTTGATTTTTTGCCTGGTTTCTGTTGTTGACTGCTCTTGATTTACTTGAAAAGAAACCCATTGGCTGTGCTCCTGAAAATTGATTTCTAAAGCAGGTAAGCTAAATTGCTTATCAACAGGTTATCTGTCATCATTTTGTTCCAAACTCTTATTACTACCTGTAGTTGGTAAAAAAAATTTATCAGAACAGATTTGATGGAAACTGTGCTATAAAGGTATTTCGTTAAAAACAAATAGAAGAGAAAGCTTGAACTTGAAGGGAATGTAAGAGGCTTTAGATATCTACAAATCAGCGTGTTCCTTAATATTATATGTTATAACTTTATGAAAATGTAACAAAACCATGTAAAAATACTGATTACTTTTCAGACATTTTCATTAAAGTAATTACAATTTACAAGTTAAGTTTTTTGAAACCCCACACCGTGGGAAATACTGAAAATACTTTTGATGTTTCATGAAAACAAACTTCAAAATGTCAAAACCGTTCACAAGCCGTCAGGCTCAGAATTATGACCAGCTCAGATACATACAGAGAAACAGGGCAGGAGATTATTAAATTATTTTACCAGTCAGCCAGTGAATACTGGAAGATGAAGCATAAAGTAACTTATGTTTCTGCTCTGCATAGGCAAAGGAGGCAGGAGATATTAAACAGTTTCTGAGCTTCCCACAAGTTGCTTTTCTTCTGCCAGGACTCCTACTGGTAAATATTAGACATTTCTTCTTTGTCTACACGTTTTTCGGGGGGGTTGAGGCTTTCTTTGCAACTACAGTCCCATTGGTTTGCAGTGAGGCGGCTGGGAAGTTTTTCTGTCTGTATCCTCTGTTTACTATGAAGATGGTGAGACACTGGCACAGGTTGCCCAGAGAAGCTGTGGCTGCCTCATCCCTGGCAGCTTTCAAGGCCAGGCTGGACGGGCCTTGGAGCAACCTGGTCTAGCAGAAGGTGTCCTTGCCCACAGCAGGGTGTTAGAACTGGATGAGCTTTCGGGTTGCTTCTAACCCAAACCATTCTGATTCCATGATTTTGTGAAAATGTCTCTCTTTAGGCATCTCTGAAGTCAAGTGAATCATCTCTTCTCTACTTCCATTTTCTCCGTTTAATAGTCTAGCTATGTGCTTAAAGCTAAGCAGATAGTTGTCTGCTTTTCCAAACTGAGGTCTCAATTAAAAACAGTCAAAAATACATGCCTTAAGAATATTTACAGTCTTGCTGTATCCATGGAAACATGATGGCTGGAGAGAGTTCCAGCATATAACTCTTTCCCCAGATGTATTAACACGTTTGCTAGAAACATACCTTCCTTAGTCTTATTTGCCAAGTTTTCTCAACACTTTACCTTTTAGGGCAGAGATCCTCAACACAGAGTGTGAGCATCTGCCTTTCTGCTCTCTTTATGAGAATTCTCATTTTTAGACCATCTCCCGGCTACTCAAATGAATTTCATAATTCTTTGAAATAATTTATGGAATTATTAAATGTATTCTATGTATTTCTATACAATTCACAATTGTGTATATTTTTTATCATGACATTTGTATAAATGTCAGCCTTACCAGTCATCATCTTAACACGTTCTCTCTTTTCAACAGGGCAGGAAAGAGAAGATTTATAATTATTATTTTTTAAAAGTCAGATGAAAAATATAAATGAGAAAAACACACTAGCATGTAAGGGAACACTGAAATTCATCTGTGCTCAGTCATACACTCGCTGCTCATTTACTCACTGAGCTATTAATAGACAGAGATTCTATTTTTGTTAAATAGGCTCAAGTCATATTCTTTTCATTACAATGCTCAGGAGCACTATAGGACATTTAGACACAGGATTAGAATAATAGAAAAACAACACAGAAGGGCATTGTAGTGAGTCTTTTATTTGTCATAATCTAGTACTCAAAAAGCAGAAAAGGGAAGGAATTCTTTACAGAGAACTGCCTCGTGCCCTAAGATACTCTCACAACTTAAATATCTATCTCATACCTTTCCCACTCATGCAACACCTGATAACAAGAACTGCACACACAGAGTTGATAGTCTTTAAGACAACATTTTCATTTCATATCTCTGAAAGCAGTTAAGTTTCTTGCCCTCAATATGCTTATTAGAAAACTTCTGACCACCCATCCACACACGCTTCTTGTGATCAGAAGCTGTTTGATAATTTCCGTTCAAAACATAGCTAATTAAATACTATCAAATCTTGAGGCTACTTTGTTCGTTAACTCAAATAAATTTTCTTCACCTCTGGTGGCTATTTGCTTTGCATATTTACAGGTACAATCCTTTCTCTTTTCATCTTTTGTTTGGCGGAGTATCTTATTTTACGGTTAGATTACTTGAACAAGAACTCGTGACTTTATAGATCTCATTAGCCGCCTCATGGAAGCTGCCATAGTATTTCTTCGTAGCAAGCGCAAGACAGTTTATCTTTCAGTGGGAACTAAGAAAAATTACCTTGAATTTACTATGAGAGAAGTGCAAACAAGCAAACACTTAGTAGAGATTATACAAAAACTAGGAAACCTTCCCAAATTTGCAGTAACTCATTCACATATCCCTATCTTAAGACTGTTCTTTCATGGCAGCACCTAATCAGTTTTAATTTTTCAGGGAGATTTTCAAATTATAAATGACGTTTTACCATTTGAGTAATGGTTTTGTCCATTTCCAGCACCATCAGAAATACTTTAAATGCCTTTTTCCACAGCCATTTCCTTAAGTGGCTCACAGCATTCTGCGGCTCACTTACACTCACAGACTTGCCCTCCTTTCTCATTTGCACCTGTTGGATGCCCAGTTTATGGCAGCCATTCTTCTTCCTAGTCCTGGGTGTGTGACCTTGCACTTGGTACTGCACATTATCCTCCTGTTCCTATTACACCAGTCCTCAAGGTCATCCAGCTCTTCCTGTATGATATTCTGATGCTCCTGTGTATTGATTACTGCTCCCAGCTTTGTGTCATCAGCAGATTTCATCAGCACACAGATACTTTTTGTGCCAAGGTCACCAATAAAAACATTACATGTAATTGGCCTCAAGACCTCTCCTTGAGGAATTACACTAGCTATCTTCTTCCAGAAACATTGTTCTGCTTTTTGCAGTCTCCCTGTTGCCCAGGGTTTTTTTCCTGCTTTACAGCTCTTGTGTTGTGTATTTGGGGGCAGGTGAGATTCTCCTTTAAGATTTTACTCTCTTTCTTTTCCCATAATGCTCATTATGTTAACAAAGCTAGAGATCAGCTTGAGCTGGTATGATCTGTCATGCAACATCCCACATTGCCTTTTTTTTCTATTTTCCACCTGCCTCTCTTTGTCTTTTCCTTCAGATGTTGTAAAACTTTACAGACTATTCTAATCAGACTGTCTGGTAGACAGTAGAAGAGGCATATATGACTATGAACTATCTTACAAATAATTAGCAAATGCAAATTCAGATAATTTCCACAAACATAGTGGTAAAGCCAAGTCAGAATCACACCCTGTTGTTATTAAAACAAAGCCCTAAGGTGAGGGCTTAAATCTCTTACACCTCCATAAGTACCCTAGCTACCTATCCAGTGGTTAAAAGGACATTAGGACTTGCTTTTCCATTCATCTCTTGGAATAAACAATTTTACTTTAAATGATGAAAATATGTAAGCTCAGTTCCTTGTTCTGTAAGAGGTGACCACTGCTGGCTCAGAGAAGTTAACTGCCTGTCATAGGCAGGATGCAACTCTTCTACTCTCCTTCATATTTCTGCTTTAGTAAAACTGTTTTTTAGGCTTAAAGCTTTCTCCTTGCACTACAGGAGAAAGCATGGGTGCCTTACCCAGGACTGTGAATTACACTGGGTGCCAAAGAACCTGAAATTACTTTTAGGAACTGTAGTGGTAGGACAAGGGGTAATGGGTTAGAACTTAAACAGGGGAAGTTTAGATACAAGGAGGAAGTTCTTTACTGTAAGGGTGGCGAGGCACTGGAATGGGTTGCCCAAGGAAGTTGTGAGTGCTCCATCTCTGGTGGTGTTCAAGGCCAGGTTGGACAGAGCCTTGGGTGGGATGGTTTAGTGTGAGGTGTCCCTGCCCATGGTGGGGTGGTTGGAACTAGATGATCTTAAGGTCCTTTCCAACTCTAACTGTTCTATGATTCTATGATATTATTTCCACTTGAGAACCCTTCCTAATGTGATTTAGAAACTAGATTCTTTAAAAGAGCATAGAAAGTGATCAACAGAAAGGGTTTATTTTGTCATCATCTACTTTTTCCTGCTTGTAAGCAAGGAGAAATGGATAGCAAAATATCTTCTCACTAGGTTGCAAATGTCAAACCCAGTGTTTGGCTTCATCTCAGTTCCAGTATTCTTTAACAACCTGCTTTTCTTTTACTTTTGCACAGAATATCAAGAAGCTCAACTCAACTTTATAGTATTTTACCCTGCATATATTTTTAAGGGACTTCAAAGGTACCCACTATTGTAAATTAGGCTTCAGCATTCACAGAGATTCTTCTCTGCTTTCCCGTTCTCAGGTCATGTACTCAGAGATAGGCTAATTCCTCCTCTCCGAATTAGCTATAAAGAAGCATATGATACTAAGATGGCGTTACTTTATGCATGATGGGTCAGCTTCTACCACTTTCTTGGTTATTTCGGTTGCTTGACCCCTCATAAAAGCTCTCATACGTTGATCAGATGCAGCTTTATGATCTTTTTGCAAGTTCTCAAAAAGAAAATAATTTTAGAACTTCTAACCTTACTTCTCGACAGAGCAAAAAATAAAACTCATTAATCATGTCCTGCAGAATGTCACTATTATAGATGCTGTGGAGAGTTGCCACAGTGGCAGTAAAATATTCATATTTTCAGAAAACCAATTACAAGGTACAGTAAATCACTTAAACGTGTTATTGGTGATATTCAGACAGCAGTGAGAATTTCTTCCTGTACACATAATTACCTGAGGCAACCACTTCTTTTCACGGTCAGTGAGGGGAAAATGATAGTTGATGGTGAAAAGAGGAGATCGTGTTTGAGAAACGCTTTCCAGCATAAAAAAATCACCACTTTCCACCCTTGACTTCAACAGGGTCTCAATGCAGTCTTTGCCTCGGTGGTTAGCAGAAAACAAGTTGCAAAGACCTCTTAAATCTTTGTCAATATTCTACTGAAAGTGCAACTTGATACCCAGAGCAGTGTTGTGGTACCCCTCATCCATTCGGTCTTGGCTTCCTATGAAACCAAGAGCAATGAGATTTTTCCTACCATTGTGAAAGGATGCAGTTATTTTCCTTTGCAGTAGTGGTCCTCATTCTTACCAGTATTCCTCAACATCCACATGAATGTAAGTTTATGAGAAATAAATTCAATGTCACCACAGTTTCTTATGGCCTCAAGTTTTGATGTTCTAAATCCCTCTCACAGTTTTTCCTACCACAATACTACCAGGTTACTGGCATGCAGCTTGGGGGACACTGGTTGTCATCTATCTTATGTAACCACTTTATATGTATGTGAGAGAACTCATGGTTATTGTCACCTTAGCCCCTCCCTTAGGTCCTCAGCCCTCATGCGTCTACATGCATTTTGCATCTTATAAACCTGGGCTGCCGGTTCTCTGGATTGGAGCATAGCCTTTTCCCATGTTTTCTTTTTTTTTTCATATTTTATAGCCAGGAACCCCAGGTGTTACCATGACAGAATGAAATAATAGTGGAAAAAAGCCCCACAGGTGTGCATTTTCAAACTGCTGCAATCAACTGAACAACACTGGGTATGTGTCAGTGTAATTGTTGAACAAAGACTGCACACATTTTCTTTGCCTGGATTCTGCTAATAGTTACTATGGAAATATAAATTAAATAATTGGCGATGTGTTGGACTATAAATACACCTGTAGATTTCGTCTGCAGTGCCCAGCTTTTAAAGCAAAAGAGTTCTGTATTAGATGTAAATACAAGAAATGTTTGCATTAAACACAATGCAAGAGAACTGTTGTCTTTACTAAGCTGCTTTCTAGACCTGAGTGAGAAGATACGTTAATTTTGGCAGAAAACCTGCTGGAAAGTAGCGAAGGGGAAAGGGACCTGGGGGTCCTGGTGGATAGGAGGATGACCATGAGCCAGCAATGTGCTCTTGTGGCCAAGAAGGCAAATGGCATCTTAGGGTGCATTAGAAAGGGAGTGGTTAGTAGGTCAAGAGAGGTTCTCCTCCCCCTCTACTCAGCCTTGGTGAGGCCGCATCTGGAATATTGCGCCCAGTTCTGGGCCCCTCTGTTCAAGAAGGACAGGGAATTGCTTGAAGGAGTCCAGCGCAGAGCCACAAAGATGATGAAGGGAGTGGAACATCTCCCTTATGAGGAGAGGCTGAGGGAGCTGGGTCTCTTTAGCTTGCAAAAGAGGAGACTGAGGGGTGACCTCATCAATGTTTACAAATATGTGAAGGGTAGGTGTCAGGATGATGGAGCTAGGCTTTTTTCAGTGATATCCAGTGATAGGACAAGGGGCAATGGGTGTAAACTGGAACATAGGAAGTTCCACGTTAACATCAGGAAGAACTTCTTTACTGTAAGAGTGACAGAGCACTGGAACAGGTTGCCCAGGGGGGTTGTGGAGTCTCCTACACTGGAGATATTCAAGGCCCGCCTGGACAAGTTCCTGTGTGATGTACTGTAGGTTACCCTGCTCTTGCAGGGGGGTTGGACTAGATGATCTTTTGAGGTCCCTTCCAACCCTTGGGATTCTGTGATTCTGTGATTCTGTGAAAAGACAAAATTTCTCTTTCCTTCCTTACCCTCTCCTTCTTTTATTACTTTCCTTCTTTTTGTCTTTCTGCTTTTCTATTTTTATTGCCTTTTTTTTCTGTCTGTTGGATGGTTTTCTTTGTTCTCTCTGACATCTCTTCCTCAAATATCATTCCTTCACTCGTCATAGAAACTTTGTGCAGTTAAACTGCAAAGCCGATAAGATGAAGAATTATTTTTAAGCACACTTGCCGGAGTTAAATTGCTTTTGCTTGGCAGTCCCCTTAAATCTTCTTCCTGTGCTAGACTTCCTTCCTTTGCCATTAGTGGCTTGATCTTCATAACCTTCTTCTCTTGCCCTTCCAGTTCTCCCAGAAAAACAAATGGATGTTTCAAAGTGATCTTTGACTACAGATTGATTACCCTGTGCTTTCCAGAAAAAGATGTCACCCAAGAGCCAGCACACAGTAACCTCTGGTTGAAACCACGGCGAGACTCTTGTGTTTACACTGACATAAATTGCAAACAATCGCACTGAAGTCAGTGAGTAAACCCTGCACTGGTGTATATCTGAAATGAGAATCAGCCCTCATATGTTGTTATCTCCATATATTGATAAAAGCTTCCAACAGACCCACTGCAGTAGAAATCCTATACACAGAAGTTTTAATACCCATGGGCATAGTGCTTACTTATAAAAGTTAACTGAAATTAAGTGTCTAAATAAAGGCAGATTCCTCAAAGATCAGATATAGTTTTCCATTGATTCACTTCTGTTATCACTGTTCTGAAGAAATACCGTGATTTCTATCAGTCGTAAAAACGTACACAACTGGTTTTACACATGAAGCACTCAGGACTGACACTTGGCAGCACAGTGACTATTTCAGTTTCTTACAGCAACACTCTGTAATATGTTTGCAACATTAGCCCTCCACACATTTGGCTTGCAATTGCACTGTTCATATACACATAATCTACCTTACATATAAGCTGCATACATGCTTTGTGCTGGCCTGCAAAGTTTAAAATACAGCCACATACTCAATCACTTAGCACTGACTACATGAGCAGAAATCATGACATCGTAACTACTATTTCTTAAAATGGGTAAAACTATCTGATCAGAACTTTTCCTACTGGTGTGCATGCATATTATACACAAACACACATATGTGAATGCACAGAAACACACAAATGCAGGCACCACTACAAATGTTATGTTATTGGCTTCAGTGAGAGCAACATTTCATCTGTGTGAAGGTAAACTGATGACAAACAAGAAATAAATTATACTTTCTTGCCCTTTGACTACCTTGCCAATGCCAATATATATCCCTTGGGAATGCTCGTGACACTGCAAGCCATTGGGTCCTCTGAAATATGGCTGAAAGTATTTAAAATCAGGCTCCAAGACAAATATTTCCTCTCTCCACAATATGACAGAATTTCAAAATCCAAATAACATTGTACTTCTTGCCTAACAGGTATAATAACTTATTTTTGTTGTACCTCACACCCTATCATGAACATTATTGCACTTGCTAGTAGGCAACTTTGTTTAAATCTTTGTCTTTAAAGCAGACAGCATAATGCACGAGACTGTATACTATGAAGACATCAGCAGCTAATTCACAGTTAAATGGTTTGAGATTTTCAGGATTAAAATGCCATTATTTCACACTTTAAGGAGCGTATTTCATGTCCAAATTTAATGAATTAATTCTTCAGAGGACAACCGAATTACCATACTATTTTTGAATTTGATACTCAGTGACTGCTGCAGCAGAAACAATTAAAGTAAGCCTGCTGGAGCAATTAAGTATCAAGAAATGAACAGCTGTAATCCCTAAAACTTTCAAACATCAAATATGCATTTATTGTTACAACGTCTCCCAGAATATTTATCAATATTTAAACATAAGCTATTTCCAGTTCTTTTCATAAAACGTCTTTTTACAAAAATGCAGTTGGAATCTCTCGTAATGATAAACAAACATCCTTGAAACCTTCTTAATTTTAAGGTACTATGGATTTTCTCTGGGGTTTTAAAGTGATAGTAGTTGAGTCAGTAGACTTTTTTAGGCTTTCACCTAACCTGACTCAGATCTATAATAAGCTGGATGTGCTGATTTTACTTGTACCTTCATGATGAAAGGTACAAACTCCTGTGGAATCAAGAGACATGCAGCTACATTTGGGTACGTTTGCACTGGACAAGAAGACACAGGAGCAGTATTCAGCCTTTATTATAAGTGTGATCCATAATGCCATTGATATTGAATGGTGAACATGGTTAGGAAGTACCTTGAATTAAAATGTTAACAGTTAAGTAGACAATATGATGCTAATGAGTTACAGGTGTTAATATATGATGTCCCAAGAGTTCAAATCAATATTCAAATAATTAAACATTTTTAGTGACAAGAGCATAGTCCTTGACAGACCGAACAAGTTTACCTTCTCATGATGTTAGTTTTTTGAAGTTTACCTGGTATGATGTGAGTTTTTGGAAGTCCAAACACAACAGTCACAATGAGGGACTCTGCCATTTCTCTGGAAGTCTATTAATTATGACAAATCCATAGAATTTAAGTTAAATTGTGATATTGGGAGAAAATTCAAGTTCCTTTTGTGATAGAGTTGGGTGTAAGGGCTGTGCCTGTGCACACACTCGGGGCTCTGGGTGGCCCAGGAATGCAGCAGCTAGTCCCTGCACAGGGAAGAGAAATGGTTCAATGGGCTTATTTGATACAAATTCTGACTTGAAAGAAGGTGATTGAACTGCACAACAAAACGTTTGACTAATCCTTACAGGAACTCTCCAGGTGGGAATTTTGGACAGCCACTTCCCCCAGGCAGCTCCTGCTGTGCTTAGTCCAATTACTCGTCACTATTTTTGTGCTTCAGATGTGCTGATTAACTCCCTGGGTGGAGAAACCGGCAGTCCCAGGGACTCCTCCAGGCAGTTTCTCCTGCAGAACTAACCAAACTTTCTATAGATTATTTTAAATAGTCAGCAGCAACTGCTCCTGAAGATGCAGAAATGGTCAAGCAGGGCAGTCCTTTGTACTTAGTTAAGATGGGACATTTTTTTACACAGAATTCAAGATATTGAATAGCAACAGTTCCTGCATGTGCTGGAATAATCACATAGGCCCATGGCCCAGCTGAATGATAAGAATTCGCTGGAAGGGCTCAAAGACTCTTGTTTGATATAGCTGAAGTTGTCACTACAAGGAACATTTGTAACAAAGACTCCCATCACCTTTAGGACAATGGCTGACCATCCCATTCAGGATATATAATTACATGCATAAACATGTTGCTATGCAAAAGATTTGAATAAATAAGGATTTTAAAAAATGCTCTGTCCATAAGTTTCTGTGCAAAACAATAGGACACTCCTTTCCATGCGCCCTGTGGATAGCACATATGTTCTGAATGTTGTTTCCCATTAAGGTGTGAACTGCCTATAGTCTGAGCACTTAGAGTGCTTAAAACCACATTTATTTCCCTTTCACCTGGTATTTTCTGTTCTGTGTTTTCAGAAGAAGCCACACAGGGTCAGACCTCACCATATCTGCTCACAAATTCTGTAATAACTTTCCATGGCCAAGAATATAAACACATAAATATCCATGGCCACAGAAGAATGAGCAGTAGTCTTCAAAGAAGTTTTAAATTCCAGTAACATCAGAGCTTTGCAGAGGCACATCAAGTATCAGAAAGTGTTGTTTAAAATTAGCAAGAGAAAGCTCTTTTAGAAAGAAATGTGTGTATGGGGCTGCAATGCCAGGAAAGCAAATGGCATGAAATCGGGGTTTTCTGCAAACACCTGCAAACACTAATAATGAAAAATGCTTCCTTTACTCTTCTCCATGACAAATATATCAGGACAGTAGGTTACAAGTGTGGAATAGTGGCTTTGGAATGGGAATGGACAGAGGCTACAAGAGCTGCTCTCTTTAAACAGAGCAGAAATGAATTCTGAGCCAAAGAAAAAATAGGACAGTTCCCTACAAACTCTTGTGAATGAGTCTGAATCCGAGGATTCGAAACTATCATTGTAGTAGCCAAAGAGGACAATTCATTTATCTGTTAATACAGGGGAAATAAAGGTAAAATTAATGAAGGTTTGCAAGTACTTCAGTTGCTAAATGCTGTCGATCTCTGTATGACAACAGTTTACTTGTTGGTTTTACTGCAGCCATTTTTTTATTTACATGATATATGACTTTGTTTTGCCATTTTATACACCCAGGTTTCACAAAAAAGTACAAATGATTAATCAGAGATGCCTGCCACTTCTGTTTCCTTATTCAATTCTAAGACAAACAGTGATCTTCAAAAATATGTAAGTAAGGTATTGCCAACATCAGAAAGAAAAGTAAGAAGAAAAAAAAAAGTAACATTTCATTAGAAAATAAAAAGTAATTATTTCAGTGCATTCTGTTATCTTCTTTCATTAGCAGTGATTGCTCTCCTTCAGCTGGTTCACTTAACTTGCTGTTATAATCACTCGTTTTATAAAATTTAATTTATCCACACATAATCATGTAAATTATAGGCAGTAAATCAGGTAACAAGTAATAATGACAGATAATGCAGTTACTTAATTTTATTCTTCATGCAACACAGTGATATGGCTTTATCAGAGAAGGAAAAGAGAAACAGTACTTGAGTTGTCAGCAGTCTGTTTATACGTGCAAGAAAGTGGAAGACTGGGTTTTGGGTCACAAATTTGTTTGTTCCTACGCAAACAACCTGAGTCTGGAAGAATCTACTTCAGAATCTTAAGTCAGAAGAATGAGTGTAGGATTGCGTTTCTTTGTGTATGCACATGTGTACACATGTACATAACTAGAACAAAGGCGAGAGAAAGGTCTGTGAGTGTTAAGATGCCACACTAACGTGGTGACTTCTGTAAAATAATATTTTTGACTAAAGAAATGAAACGCCAAAAGGAATTTCATCCAGCAGTTTTAGAAGTCCCAGTGATTGATCTTAAGAACTGGTCCTGAGGAGCCTGTTCTCCCAGTATCTTGACAGTCTTATTTTATAAATACGTACCCCTTCACTTGTGGATACTCAGGCTTGTGATGTACAAGTCCTGGACCATTCCATGCACAGAAATTTGGGCACTCAAAAGTCTATTGAAAACAAACCAACAGGAAAACTGGCAGACCCAAAGCAAATGTTTCTTTTGAGATCTGAGACACAACTATGTAGCCAAGAGTTTTTTAAAATGTTCCGAATTTGCACATCTGCAATACCAGTATTTTGTACTGAAACGCAGAATTGTTCAGTATGATCAGTTCATGCCTATCTTCCTGTTTTCCAACCATATCATGATGTGTAATAGTTGCATGAGGCATAGAAATGTCACTTCTGAATAAATGTTTTTAGAAAACAAGCAGTGAAGAATAGGCAAAGAAAATTATTGTGACAGTGCAAAGTAAAACCTGTAGCAGCATCCAGCAGACAATGTTGATAATTATCCACTTTATGAAAACATTATGTTTAACTGAAACAGCAGTTGCTTATTCTTATCATTATATTCAGTTCACATATGCACAATACATTGGAATATCTATCTGAAGAGTGGAAAAGGCCAGCTACAAGTTTTTGGAACAAAATATCCTCAATTTTCTTTGCAGAAGCTGGTCAAATATATTTAAGCATTTTCAGTAAAACCGTTCACCAAACTTTCTTAAAAAACTCCTTCAACTATGACTAACTTCCTGCTTTGCCCAGTAAGGGTTTTTTTTCAGCACATAAGACTTTTGCAATGTAAAATTTACTTTGGTATTTAGAATCTCACCAAGAGTAAAATAATTTTAAGTTTCTAAAAAACAAGCACAAGTTTCTGAAGAGTCAGTCCCTTTTCATTCTTCCACCCCTATCAGATATTACATTTTCCTCATCACTTTCCCAGTGCAGCCTCATATGTATAGCACATTCTTCTAAACATCAATTTTCATTTCAGTCCTGCTTGCAGCAGGAATGGCCACATAAAGCCCCAAATACTGGCTTGAGAACATTTTGCCAAAATAGGCTAAAAAGGTTTTCTGCTTTGGAACACCTGATATACCCTCATAATCATGAGAAAATCAATTTGCTGGTGATATTTGTGGACACTCCATTGCACACTGCAGAGTGATGTTTAATGCCTTTTAGGGCTGTCAGAAATATTCACCAGAGCATATTTCAGTCCAGTTTTTAAAGTCATGTCTGTGGTTCTGAACCTCACTCGCTCAGAAGAATCTCTGAATGCTTCATAAAACTCCAGTACCTTCACTCTTGAGATGATGAAAGAGTGGAACAGGATTCCTGCGCCTAAGTGTCTTTTTCTGCAGTTGTCTCCATGAACAAAAGATCTGAATTTCAAAGTCTGCTCCAGCAAGTCTCTACACAGTCCTCAGACACTACAACTTCTGCTCCTACTATCTGTTACTGTCTTGGGTGTCCAAACACCAACCTAACTGTGAACATGTTTTCTTCCGGTCACTTCATTGAAGACTTCCAATCAGTCCATCTCATGCTAAGACGTGCTATGCTCCTCATAAATAACTTCTGACAGTCCCATCTTTTCATCTCATTCAGACCATAGAGAACCATCTTTGACTTCAGATTTTTCTGTGGCACAAAGGCTACATGTAAATACTTCTCTCTACATAAAAACAGTACAGGTCTCATCCAACTACCCAGTTGAAAGTCTTGCCCAAACCCTCATCATTCTGTATTTATGTTACTGTAGTGTCTGTTTCTTTGGTCTTGGCAAATGCAGGTTTGTGCTGCTCTTGTCCATTGAGATTAGTACTGTAAAAAAATAACAGCCTAATTTGTCTGCTCTCCTAGCTCATTTTTTTCCACAAGCATGTTCTTCTCTTTAAATGCAAACACAGTTTAGTCATCTCAGTTTTCAAGGCCATTTCCACCTTGCTCTCTTGACACTATCAAAAAGCGTTGCTGGTTTAATCCTGACTCATGACCTACTAGCTACTCCATCACAACTGCATCTTAATTTTTAACCCAGGGTCTTTCTTCATTGATGCTCTCCATGCTTGAGAAGACCTTCCAATAGCTGGCTGCAAATCTACTTCACTACTGTCCTTCAATTTCCATTTAAATCCTCCTGTTCTCACATTTAGAAACGCCTGACATGAGTTATGCCTACTTAACACCTTCAGTTACTGCCATCTAAACATTTCTTTGTGTTCTTCTTTCTTCTGTAACGTATCTTGCCTTTTGTTTTAACTTGGGATTGCAAAAACTTTAGGACAGACACATCTTTGTTCTGTTATCCCACCTCTTCAGACATTACCATTCTATCTATGACTGTGAGTTATAGAAGTTATAGAAGTAAAAATTATTGATATGGAATCATGTCAGTTGCTGCATGCAGCACATACTGAATCTGAAACCTATAATGGAAAGTTTTATTTTCATATTCTTTTTTCATGTCTCTCCCTTCTCTAACTTCTCTCCATAGATTTTCACATTTTTGTCTACTTTCACTTAGGAAGTTCTCCTCGTCTTCTGCCTCTTGCACCGGTATCACCTTGTGCTTGTTTCTTCATCTCAAACCAGTCTTAATTTACGTCTTTATTATGAGAAGAGAAGGCTGCATGGAGACCTCATAGCAGCCTTCCAGTACCTGAAGGGGGCCAATAGGGATGCTGGGGAGGGACTCTTCGTCAGGGACTGTAGTGACAGGACAAGGGGCAATGGGTTAAAACTTAAACAGGGGAAGTTTAGATTGGATAGAAGGAGGAAATTCTTTCCTGTTAGGGTGGTGAGGCACTGGAATGGGTTGCCCAGGGAAGTTGTGAGTGCTCCATCCCTGGCGGTGTTCAAGGCCAGGTTGGATGAAGCCTTGTGTGGGATGGTTTAGTGTGAGGTGTCCCTGCCCATGGCAGGGGGGTTGGAACTAGATGATCTTGAGGTCCTTTCCAACCCTAACTATCCTATGATTCTATGATTTACATGCCTTCTCCATTCTCTTCCTGCTATGCCTCTCTCCCTCCATATCCCTCTTATCTTGCTTTTCCAATTCCTTTGGAGAATTCAACAGCTACATCTGCATAAATGTAAATAAATTGAAGTTATTCTTGACCCTAATACAAACACAGACATTCATAAATAAGTAAGCCATTTTTGCAATACCTTTTTCACTAAGTGGTCTGTTGTATATGTACTGGGATCCAGTTTCTGCACCAGTCCCACCTTATCAAAATGCAGACTGTCTCACCTTGCACCTTTTGGTCTCCAACAATTGCACGCAGGTAAGTATAGTATAAAACAGACTTCTGAGAAAGGGAAACAATTGCTTTAACTCTATTTCTTTTTGCAGGTGTGAAGTGAGTTACCATGGTATTACAAAAGGTGCAACACTCCATTTCTGTGAGAGTTAGTGTGTTTAGGTGGGTGTAAGATACTTCATGAAACCCCACCTATTTTCCTAGTTTTGTTTCAGTCTGAATTTATTTATTTCAGTACAGGAATATTGGGTGGAGATAGTTAGAAACATTTCTTTTTCCCCTCTGGAAACAAACTTACTTTTTTGTTGTCAAATACTAAAACAAATATATTTTTTCTACAGTATTTTTGACAATAAACTAGAAGACTCTGCTGTTTTGCCAAGATAGATTTTAACATGGTCACAGGATGCTTCCTTTCTCCCAGTTGCTCAGAACTCAACAGCTAGCTGACACCTATAACATATCTAGTTAAAAACACCATTCTTATTGAAAAAGTCACTTCAAAAGTTCTGGGTTTTTTTAATCTAATAAAACTATCAGATCAGATGGAGAATCAGGCTGTACAATGGTTTTTCTGTTCATGGCAGGGGGCCATCCCCAAGTTTTTACCTGAAATAATTTGCAATTGCACTTATAATATGTGATCAGAAAGGCCACTGTGGAAGGATTCTGAGGGCTGAGACATAAGCATTGAAGCATGTGAAGTAGCTTAGAAAGTGCTAGTGAAGGAGTCTTTAATGGAAACAGCACAAGAAATCTCTAGAAAATCAGGCTTTTTTAATGCTGCTGCCCACAGAAGAGCTTTTTCTTTCTGTAGTACCATCTACTGTAGTCTGCAGGGAGCTTGAGGTCTAACAGATGACTGCTGGCAATTCACTGCGGTGCTTTAAAACATTATCAACCTCAGCTGTTTGTTTCCTTGGCTTTGCTGAAGGCTACCACTCCCACAGCAAAGGCATGAAAAAGCAGCCTGTTCCCACATCAGCCACTCCAATGCACAGGGCTCCTAACAGCCTAAAGTGCCTCTGAAAGGATGCTGAAGCACTGGTTTGCAAGCTGCACCAGCTAAGGGAGGCTGGCAGCCAGTGTGGCTGCTATGCCAACCTCCAGCAGAAGGTTATTCTGCTCCACAGGACCACCCTGTCCTGAACCTCTGTGACTCTGCTCATCAAACATGATTCAGAGCCTGCAGATGACATCCACCCCAACAGAAATTGCTTTGTGGTCAGGGCGTTTGTTATACTGGTTGCTGTATATTTGACACAGTGTACTTCCACAGAAAACAGAACGAGGTAAATGACATAACATGTACTGGACAGGATTCACAGTGCATGCTGCTGCGTAGGTGAGGAGTGTGATTACAGAGTGCTGTGAGAACACAAAACCAGTGCAAGGTCACCATAATGATGACACTGCTGTAATTACTCTGCTTTACATTGATTCAGAAAGTGGTGGAATTGGACCCTCATTCTGCATTGTGAACTGCAAATCCGTAAGACTTTGTGTTACAGCTGTTAACATAGCTGAAACACTCTTTCCATGGAGAGTCATGGCGTGCCCAAGAGCATTCAGTGTCACCTATGGCCTCTGGAGGACATCTCTGCTTCCTTTGGCCCATGTGGTGCCATATCTCAATGTTGCCTGCGCAGCCTCCTCCACTCCTTTCTGGCTACAGTGAAGTACATGGAGGGGAGCTGGGCACTCACTGCGGTGTTCCCGGGTCCTGCTTTATAGATTTGTCACTCTCCTGAGTAAGCAGTGCTGTGTCATTATGTAGCTAACCTTAGAAACACCTGTCTCCAAGCAGGTTAAGGCAACTGCAACTCAACGCAATTTCCAAGGCAAATTATCTGACGAAAGGAAATCTACTGCATTACCTGATCTGAACAGCACAAACGTAAAAGCTCTTGAATGCTAACAAGGCTTTCACAACATTTTAAAGAATTGCTAATCTGAAATGCAAGTTTGGAAAACTTTCTTTACAAAATAAAAGCTATCGCCAGCATACTGACAGCTTAAGTGAGCTTCCTCTCGTGGCAGTTTATTGCTAGTGGTTCTAATGGCTGCTGATGTACCAGTCAATATGCGCAACACATTTCTCTTCCAAAGTGGCAGCCTCATAAAAGTTTGGCTCATGGATGAACTTTTATGGTAAATGAGAAAAAGAAGTCCCAAACTATCATATACTCATACCTCACTTTGGAAAAGCCAACATACCAAAAAACTCTAAGCAGAATCCAGTACTGGATATTAGTTAATAACCAAAGTTTATTTAAAGAGTTATTTTCTTCCATATTATTTTAACTGAAATCACTATGAAGAAAATAACTTGTTAATAAAATAACACTTTCTGTCACACAAAGGACAAATAAAACTGTCCCAATCTCTACTTCATCTACTGAAAATTTGAAAATATTTTCCCTTAATTCTCCAGGAACTTTTATAGTCCAGTGGTGAATATCTGAATCACAGCATGCCTAAATCTTCATGCTTTTTCTCAAGCCATGACAGGTCCTTCCTGTAGCTCTAGAAGTCCTGTGTCTTGCCCTACTCTGAGTCTGAGGCTGCAGTACTCCTCCTGTGCTGACCCTGAGCTAAGGTTGCAGCCACAGATGTCCATCACTCCTACCCTGGTCTGACTGTGAACACAGCAGCCCGACTTGATGCTGCCAAATTCAGGAGTCTGACAAAAATCATATTCTGGTTCATAGCAAACACACGCAACCATCAAACAAGGGTAAGGGGAACAGGAGCCATTACTTGCAGGTGCCCATCTTCTTCTTTGATCATTAGAATAAGTAACACTTTAATATCTGTTATACTCTCTTGCACCACAGGACGCTAACTTATGCTTATTATTAGCTGATGAAGAAATAATGAAGAAAATATGTATTTAGAGAACAACAGAACCTACTTTTCAGAACTGAAAATCTGCATCACATGTTTCACCGATGGAAAATGCGTTGCACTATCCCTGCTTTTAGTTACCGTGGCAAATATCAGGAGCTTTGAAGATAATCTAGCACTCATTAAGGACAAAAAATATAATCACTCACCCCAGATGACTGGAAAATTTTGTTAAGCTGGCTTTAATCTTGAGGCAATTACTTTCCCATTTTTGATTACTCTATTCTGTCCTAGTTTATATCACGCCAGGCCTCTACCTCATCTGGCCTAGAGGTGAATCTAGCACTGCTATCTGTCATGTGTGACAAGTTCTTAAAAGTTGTGGTATATATTACACATATATATCTCAAGATACATATATAAAGATGAATATATATCAAAAGTGAGAAAGCAAACGTAAGCATTCTTACTGGATTCTTACTGGAGAATCAAGAATAACTTTATTACTGACTCTTCCTGCCTTCCATAAGGGAAAAAGAGAAACAGATGTAAAACATTCATTCTCTTGTTCTGCAGAAACACATTCTTGAACATACTAAATTAATTGTCAAACACCAGCTTGAAAAGGGAAATATAAATGGCACCTCCAATATTTTATTAATTATTTTCTTGCACTGACCTTGTCACTATGGGGAACTTGTTTGGTGCATTCCACAGTTCCATTTTTTCTTGTGTTTTTTCTTGCTCAGACTCTTTCCCAGACATCAATGAGGAGTGACTTGAAACGCACAAATCTAAAATAAAGAAGAAGAAAAGCTGCCACTTCAGTCCCCAGGCTCCTCATATGGTATCTTCTAGCTCACTCTAAGCTGGCCATCCATGCCACTAGCAGAGAAAGTGATAAGCACAATGCTGCTGATGCTAGCACCTCTGTGTCAATTGCTGTAATATCCAGTGCCCCTGCATGAGAAAATTTCTTCAAGCTTCAAACCATTAATGCCCCTGTTAAGCATCCTCTTCCAAAAGCCATTGACAGAATAAAGGGAGTACTCTTCCTATAGTCAATAAAGATAAAATACAGTATAGAGGTAATTAGGGTAATTGTAAGAATACAAAGCACTTTTGAAATATGATTTAACACCTTGGGTATCTAGCATAAGTACAGTGTCTGTGAAGAAAAGCATGAACTGGGATTCATCTGAGTTTGTGTAATTTCAAAGCACTTGTCAAAAATGTATCGAAATGGGCTCATTTCAGGTTCCGTTTATGTAAACTTTAACACATATAGTCAAAGACTGCCTGAAAATGATGCAGAAATGGATTTTCTAAGGAGATTTCCCTATTCTATGGTCTTTATTGAGAGGGACATAGCTTTTCTCCTACCTGGTGCTTCAACCTAATACCTTGCTCAGAATCTAAAACTATATTAAATAAAATGAAAAAGAAAAAAAAGCATAAAGAAACATGCCAAAATACTGCTGCTATTATCCATTCCTTCCTGTGATAATCTGATTCATTTTTATGTTCTAAATCACCACAAGCAGGGTAGAACAGACATGCTGTTATCTTTAGAGTATCTGTAGTCACTTTGAGGATAACATCATCTTAGGTTATCTTTTACTGGAAAAGCTTCAAGAAGTGGTGGAAAAATACACCAGAGTGGTGGAAAAATACAGAAATCCTTCACACTGCAGGTGAGAGGTATGTGGAGTTGGCATTGCCTACCCTCATTGAGATTTAACTATACCTGTGGTATGTTCAGGAACAACAACTTATTATGCCACAGTACACTGACGATGAGAAAAGTCTGGTTTTGGAAAAACAGCAAAATTGCTTCCATGCTCCTCCAGCATTATAAGGTTCACAGCTGTGATAAATTGCTTTTCTATCTGAGCCTTTGCTTAAATCAATCAGTGGCCATTTCAGTTATTTTAAACATTGATATACATCAAAATGCAACTGCTTTTATCTACAGCCAATGTTACAGGCACAGCATTGATAAGCACAGAATACGATCTAGGTTGAATAACACTGATTCCTTCCTCCTATTCTCACTCTGCCCTGAGAAAAGACTCAAATGTTGGTTTCTGCACTAAAAATAGGAAATACAATAAGGTGTATTAAGAAAGGCTTCGTCAGAATATTTTTGTATTTTATTAAATAAGGGATGCTTTGGTCTGGTATACTGAATAATAATAATAATGATAATAATGCATTTACAGGCGTAGGGATTTATTATTAATGAAATGTATATATTAGAAATGAATGAAAAAAGTGATTATATAATGCAATGTGAAGTTACAAAAAAACCCCATATTACTTGAGGGATAAATATAAAATTAAATTGAGGAATACGTTGCATGAAGAAGTTTAATTTAAACTTCAACCCCCTAACAAAGGAAATTAATATCCATCATGAAATGAACATCTTTAAATAAATTTAATCAGAAGATTTGTTCTGAACAATGAATAGATTTTTTTCAGTGTTTATCAAGTAAATTCAAGATAATTCTCCCTCTTACAGAAGAAAGAAAAAGAAATCCTAAAATTGATGTTACAACTTAAGCATGCAATTTCTACTTTACAAATAAAATTACTGGAAGTATCTTTTTTTCTCTACAACCCTAAAACTAGTGATTTTTGTGAAGAAGCTTTCCTTTATATGCTTATGTCCGGTAATTTTCTTATTCAAGCTGTCATGCATAGTCCTGTGAAACATTTAGAAAAGATTGTTATTGGAGACAAGAAACAAAGTCTTGATGGCCTATTCCTTTATCGGCAGGTTTTTTCATCTCTGCTGTATCAGAGCCTATCAGTGCATGGGATACCACTAGGAAGTGTGGAATGAAGAAGAGACGTATTTCTTGCTGACGCTCCATCCATATCCTATAGAATCATAGAATCGTAGAATAGTTAGGGTTGGAAAGGACCTTAAGATCATCTAGTTCCAACCCCCCTGCCATGGGCAGGGACACCTCACACTAAACCATCTCACCCAAGGTTTAGTCTAACCTGGCCTTGAACACTGCCAGGGATGGAGCACTCACAACATCCCTGGGCAGCCCATTCCAGTGTCTCACCACCCTAACAGGAAAGAAAGCTGTCTCTGCAACTGCCCGCAGCACAAACCTATATCACATCCCCTACTTGCTTTTGAATTGGCCAAATGATGATTGGATGTGGCTAGTAGGATGTGGTTGAACTAAAGCTTTATGGAAAAAGCTCTTATGCTGAATGGGAGAAAGGAGACAAAACTCAGATATGAGTCTCAAATCTGGAGTTTGGGCCCATCACTAGTTAATTTAAACACCCAGAGTTTCCTTGGAAGTTGGGAGTGACGGATGTTCTGAAAGCTCCATCCCTGGCGGTGTTCAAGGACAGGTTGAATGAAGCCTTGGGTGGCATGGTTTAGTGGGAGGTGTCCCTGCCCATAGTGGGGGGGTTGGAACTAGATGATCTTGAGGTCCTTTCCAACCCTAACTATTCTATGATTCTATGATTCTATGTGTAAAAAACATTATGATCAATAACAAATCAGGGTGAAAGTCTCTTAAATGAGAATAACTGCAGTGCTGGAATCTATATGCAAAACCAAACAGTGACTGGAATATTTATGACAGGAATGAACTGCCCCAGTGCTAATTCAGGAAAACAATTTACTTTTCCAAAATGTTACTGGCTGAAATTCTCCTGTTTTAAAATTTAGTAAAATTTTCAAAATCAGTTATTACCCACCAACTACTTTGCAAGCCAGATGTCTTAGAGAAAAGGAAAAAACCTGCTGTTCTCATAAGTCAGGCAATAAATGAAGATCTTGACAGATCGGAGGGAAGCCATCATGATTAGCCTCATCTATATTTCCTTGTTTATTACAGCCATTTTCTGTTTCAAGGAAATACTCCCATCTGCCTGCAGCATAGCTTAAAAGAGTAAAAAAATCTGGTTTTTCTCACCATATGCAAGCAGACTAACTCAACAATCATTACACAGAACAGACATGGAGAAGAGAAACTCAAAGTGTCACATCAGTAATGTCACATTCTCAGTTCCTATAAATCCTTTTAAATTGGACTTCTGCACACATCAGAAATAGCCAGTTAGGGATTTTATGTCACCCTTTAAAACTGCATCCCAGTAGCTGCTACCCATTTCTATCCTATCAATAACTGGATAGCTCAGTTGCTGCAGTGCCAGTCTATAACAAGCATTTACAATGGCATTGTGTTATTTCACCTATGTACTTCAGGCCAGCATGCTAACAAAGCCCATGGAAGGGGAACAAAGCGGAAATCTCTCCCGAGATCACCATCAGTGAGGGTGTGTGGTAAACTGTGCTCGTTTTTCGTTTCAGTCCTGTGACCACTGTGGATCTGAGTGCATCATGGGGGAGCAGCAAAAAGACCACAGATACCGTTATAAGGACGCAATCACCTTTGCAGACCCAGGGCCTTCTAACTTTTTGTAGTCCACATTCCCCTCCTTTACAGCTCACAGCAGAATGGCTTTAGCAGGCTTGTCTACTGAGGCACCTTACCTTCCTCAAAGGTGTTGCTTTCCCTAGCCATCTCCATGAATCCAGTATGTCTGCAGTCCTTTAGCACTCCCATTTTACAGCTCTTTCAGCAGTATTAATCCTCTAAGAAAGCAACTATATCTGCTCTCTATTTGTATTCTGAGAGGTACACAAAGCCTTGGTCTTCTGCTTTGATATACAAAAGGTAACAGTACAGATACTTTTTCCCTTCCAACATTTACACATAATTTAGTTTTTCAATCCTGACAGTTAAGACTCTTTGCCTCTTCATTTTTTTTCTTTCTCTGACCATATCTCTCTTAAATGGTTTTAGTCAATTTTTTTGCTCAATGTAGTTGATCATACTACTCTACACAAAATTGTACTGGCTAAAGTGATGTCCATTTCTTTCTGCTCTAAATATTTCAGCTACAATTGAACTCAATTTGCCTACAAGCTAAAATTCTTAGATTTAATTTTTCAGCTTATATTTATTCAAACCTGTATGACTTTTTGATCAATTTCCAGTCTTACTGAGTTTAAAAAAATAATAAAAAGGGATGGTAAAGGTTAGGTCCCCTTCTTTGACCTAAAAAGCCTTAACTCAAACCCCATGTATTGATCCTGACTGGGAGACTGTTATCCATTTTAGAGCTTGTGATCCACATAGCAGTTAACCTCAACAGGCACAGGCCTGTCTTGTGCTGCACAAATCCTTCACCACACAATGAGCTTGGCTCACTGCAACAAGGCCACCTATATGGGCTTGCCTTTACCTAACAGTGCAACAAGTAGTTTTCATGAGAACATCTCTTAGAAACAGAGCTGTTCTCTTGTAAGGAAATGATAGTTTGAATGGCTAAAATGAAGAGCTCCTTTCCATGAACAGGATCTGTACACTGTGGGCAAATCTGTCTGGGCTCTGGCCAGTTCTGAAGAAACCTGGAGTGCTCAGCATCTGAAGATTTACTTACTATCTATCTCTTCTCATTCTGCTTTATTGAAGCAGTTATCTTATTAAGTCATTTGTTGTCAAGCTTGTCTCATCAAGATGCAGGAAGGATTCTGCACTGTCTCTGTGTTCCTCTGCCCCCTGCCACAGCTGGTACAGAAATTTTGACCCCAAAGCTCCAAAAATTCCTAGGATACTGATTCAGTGCCTTTCGTCCATAAAATATCTCTTACCAATTCAAGCTTTAGCTTTGCTTTCCAGTTGTCATAGTCTAAACATTATAGCTACTCTATTGTTTTACGTAATTCAATGGTCAGAAGTAATTAGTATTTTGATATGATGAAATTTTGTGCTATTAATCATATTTCAGAAGGAGATCTTTTCTAGTTTTTTGTTTTAGGAAGACTGAAAACTCCGTATCTTTTTTTCACAAATAATACATGAAGCGTTCCCTTGAATATGGAAGATGACTCATTTTTAAATTATTGTTTTCTTCTGCAACATCATTTGAGATGTAATCGGCCACAAACGGGTACTGACTGTCACAATCTAGTTTCTGCTGGATTGACTTCCACTGATTTGAATAACCCTGGGCCCTGCTGAAGCCAAATGGGTCTTCAGATGTTTAAATCCTTGAAAAATCAGTCCAAATCTATGTACAGGCTATTCTCTTTTCCTTCCTGTACTTCCTCGCTTCTTTAATTCATACGGGGTATAGCAACATCTTTAAACATCCTCTAGGTTTTCTGGTGGCTAGTTCGCTGATCACAGTATTTCCTCAGGTCATACATCAACCACTGACTAGAAGTGGCAGTACAGGAGTGAGAAGTAATAGAAATATGTAGCAATGTTTGGCATCCATACAAACCAGTTTAACATGAGTGGTCCAAAGGCATAAGAAGAATTGCTAAATAATTTAAAGAATTCTCAGGTATGAGGTACAGGACATCCTTTCACCAAAAAAAAGTTTCACACCAGGACTGAATATTCCCTGACTGTTATAATGGCAAAGCTGGAAAGTTTGGGGACAACTCAATTGCTTCTGGAATTGTTTCATAATCTCACTTGGGAAATGGTAGGACAACTCAGGTTAATAGCCATTTTTATATCTTACTGGAACCTTTTTATTCTAACTTCATATCTTGATACATTTTATGGCTGTCAGGATAGCACATGGAAAAAACAGTCCTTGTCAAACATACCTTGTAATCTTTTAACCAAATTTAGAGCAAAATACTACTATCTCTAAGGAGACTGACACACATGCTTCAACTTCTGTTTACTTTTTTAATGAACTAAACTTTCACATGTTATTTATTTGAAGACAAAGATATGATTGATGTCAGTCTTTCTCAGATTGGGTGTAGCACCTGAACTATCTCCTGCTGCAATGGTCATGAGCCTACTAACAGTAGTGTTCACCTGATAAACATGAACTCTGGACATCACTGCAATCCACAATAAACCCTGTGGAAAGCCAAGGAAGCTCACTACTGCAGAAGTTGCATCTGTGCTGCCATATGGTATAAAAAAGGGAATTAAGAGAGCTCTACACTGACAATATGAGTACAAAAGCTCTAAATATCAGCAGTCATTAGTTAATAAAAAATTCGGAGTTTTGTTTTGAGCCCACTGGAAGCTGGATGAAAGAAGTTATGACAGCAGGAAGAGTAGCTGTCAAAGGAGCACCAATGTGTAATGAGAGAAGACGTTTCAGAAAATAGAATATGGCTCCATTTCTGCTTGTCAGGACTCATTGAAGCTGAACAGCTCTGAATTCACTGCTCAAAATGGACAGTGTAGCCTGATGACTAGCAGCAACCAGCCTGACTTCAAGCTACAAATCCACCTCGGAAGGGAATGCATGCCCAAGCACTTCTAGAGCATGGTGTCTGGTTGCATAAGCCTGCTTTCTCATGGTGATTAATGTGATTGTCAAGCATTTACGAGTACTGGCACTTTGGCTCATTTACAGAGGCAAATGTTTATTATCGAAACCTGATTTCTTCTATTTTTATAGCATGTGCTGAAAAAGGAGTTAGTGCTTTCTTTCTTTGGCTTGCAAAATTGATGTGTCCCTTGGAGTAAATTCATTACTTGGAAAATAAGAAAGCATGAATAGAAATACATGGAACATTTCTTAAATCTAGGCAGCTATAGATTACTGCATACGCCAGGAAAGTGCCATTTCAGTTAAATATAGTGTAAATACGATTTTGTTTGCATTGTGTCTTTCAAGCAGAAATCAAGAAAATACATGTCTTTTTATCTCTATGATCCTTTGAAAGACCTGTCTCTAGTGAATCGCAGCTAGAGATTCTTGGAAGCTGAATGTCTACAGGCAAATGCACAAGATGTTTTCTTCTGGAAGGAAACCTCTGAGGCTAATTGGTCCAATGTGCTGAATGACATTTTACAGACACAACACAAGATGCATATCCTAAACAATGATACAAGATGGCTCCTTCTGAAATCTCAACATGCATACCTGAAAAAGCTGTTGCGCTACCTAAAATCATTTACAATCTGAGTCCTGCAACAAAACCTACTGACAGATAAAGAGCAAAACCCATGCTGATTTTGATCCTGACCAAGTTCTAAGATCAACTTTTTGTCTTGCCTCCACCATGAGTGGGCAGAGAGGAAGCCGCTCTGCATTAGGTCAGAACCACACACAGAGCATGTGCAATTGCCATACTGGCTCTAACCCTGTTAGTTCAGTTCTCCACTAAGCTTTAGAAAAGTCTCCACAGAGCTACATGGTGGATTTGACTGCTAAATGTGGGTAAGTACCTCAGTTGATTAAAAGACACATTGCAATCTCATTGAATCCCAGCATTGCCATCTTTCACCCCACAGAGAGAAACCAGATACAGAAGCAGCACAATCACTCTGGGGAGTCCACAGATTTCTGCTTTCTAAGAAGAGGTAAAGAAAATGGTAGACTCATAAACTGCAAATACTGGGTGGAGATTTGGGTAACCATATATTCTCTTTTGTCTGTCCTAAACAAACATAACCCAAGCAACCATTTTGTCTGGAGACAAATAATTGTGGTTACTTTGGATTTGGAATAATTTTAAAGTATAAACAAAAGGGCCCAAAGAAGAGGGTTAGCAGTCAATAATAAACCACAAAGGACTGCAAGTTCAGAAAAGAACCCATTGGAAGTTGACACTTCCAATGGAGGCAGGGGGGGCCAAGACTGTTGGTTGATATTCAAGGATCACCTGCTACAAGCTCAGGAGTGCTGCATCCCAACTAGAAGGAAGTGCAGCAGGAGGGCCAGGAGACCTCCTTGGATGGATAAGGAGCTGCTGAGGAAAATTCAAAGGAAAAAAGAGGCTTATAAAAAATGGAAGCAAGGACAGGTGGCCTGGGTAGAGTACAGGGATGTTGTCCGGGAAGCTAGGGACCAGGTTAGGAAGGCTAAGGCCCAGTTAGAATTAAACCTAGCCAGGGATGTTAAGGATAATAGGAAGGGATTCTACAGGTACGTAGCAAACAAAAAACAGACTAGGGACAACATAGGCCCCCTGAGGAAGCTTTTGGGGGAACTGGCTACGCAGGATTTGGAGAAGGCTGAGGTTCTGAATGACTTCTTTGCCTCGGTCTTCACTGGCAAAGGCTCTGACTGCACCACCCAGTTCTTAGAAGGCAGACACAGGGACTGTGAGAATGAAGACCTTGGGCCCACTGTAGGAGAGGATCTGGTTCGAGACCATCTTCAAAATCTGAACGCACACAAGTCCGTGGGACCTGATGGAATCCATCCGCGGGTCCTGAAGGAGCTGGCAAATGAAGTTGCTAAGACACTGGCCATCATATTTGAAAAATCATGGGAGTCAGGTGAAGTTCCCGACGACTGGAAAAAGGGAAATATAACCCCCATTTTCTAGAAGGGGAAAATGGAAGACCCGGGGAATTACAGACCAGTCAGTCTCACCTCTCTGCCTGGTAAAATCCTGGAGCACATTCTCCTGGAAGGCATGCTAAGGCACATGAAAAACAACAAGGTGCTTGGTGACAGCCAGCATGGCTTCACTAAGGGCAAATCCTGCCTGACCAATTTGGTGGCCTTCTATGATGGGGCTACAGAACTGATGGACAAGGGTAAAGCAGTTGATGTCATCTCCCTGGACATGTGCAAAGCGTTTGACACTGTACCACACGACATCCTTGTCTCTAAATTGGAGAGATATCAATTTGATGGATGGACCACTCGGTGGATAAAGAACTGGCTGGATGGCCGCACGCAAAGTGTTGTGGTCAATGGCTCGATGTCCGGCTGGAGACCAGTAACGAGTGGTGTCCCTCAGGGATCGGTGTTGGGACCGGTCTTGTTTAATATCTTCGTCTCTGTCATGGACAGTGGGATTGAGTGCGCCCTCAGCAAGTTTGCCGATGACACCAAGCTGTGTGGTCCGGTTGATACGCTGGAGGGAAGGGATGCCATCCAGAGGGACCTTGACACGCTTGTGAGGTGGGCTGATGCCAGCCTTATGAAGTTCAACCATGACAAGTGCAAGGTCCTACACCTGGGTTGGAGCAATCCCAGGCACAGCTACAGGCTGAGCAAAGAAGAGATTCAGAGCGGCCCTGCAGAGGACTTGGGGGTGCTGGTCAATGAGAAAATGAACATGAGCCGGTAGTGTGGGCTCGCAGCCCAGAAAGCCAACTGTATCCTGGGCTGCATCAAAAGGAGCGTGACCAGCAGGTCGAAGGAGGTGATCCTGCCCCTCTACTCTGCTCTCGTGAGACCTCACGTGGAGTATTGTGTGCAGTTCTGGTGTCCTCAACATAAAAAGGACATGGAACTGTTGGAACAAGTGCAGAGGAGGGCCACGAGGATGATCAGGGGACTGGAGCACCTCCCGTATGAAGACAGGCTGAGGAAGTTGGGGCTGTTCAGCCTGGAGAAGAGAAGGCTGCGTGGAGACCTCATAGCAGCCTTCCAGTATCTGAAGGGGGCCTATAGGGATGCTGGGGAGGGACTCTTCGTCAGGGACTGTAGTGACAGGACAAGGGGTAACGGGTTAAAACTTAAACAGGGGAAGTTTAGATTGGATATAAGGAGGAAATTCTTTCCTGTTAGGGTGGTGAGGCACTGGAATGGGTTGCCCAGGGAGGTTGTGAGTGCTCCATCCCTGGCAGTGTTCAAGGCCAGGTTGGATGAAGCCTTGTGTGGGATGGTTTAGTGTGAGGTGTCCCTGCCCATGGCAGGGGGTTTGGAACTAGATGATCTTGAGGTCCTTTCCAACCCTAAGTATTCTATGATTCTATGACACATATCTTCTAACAAGCCTATACCTGCCCAGGAAAATCTCCAGATCTCTTCATGAGCTAGTTCTAGAAATGGCCAGACACTTCAACATGAGGAGTGATGTGGTGAAGTGTGACACCCACACCACTGAGGGATCTGGCATTCTGCAGTCAGAGCACAGCTCTGACACAGCCCAGCCATGTAGCCTTGTCTCAGGCTGCTGAGGAAACTGCAAAGCTGTGAGAAATCGCACTGGGATGTTATGTAGAGCAGAGACAGGTAAGATAAGGAAGGTAAAACAGAGACGTTGATACAGGTCGCTAGCAGCTCCAGGAGGAGAGTTCAAAAGGAAAAACATGAACCTTGGAAGGTATAAAACCTTAAAGGGAAAACCAAGGATCTGGCAACTCACCACCACTGTGGACACACTCTATGGAGCAGTGGTCCAGCCCTTCCCAACATGACTGATGACTGATTACCAGTGACAACTCTGTGGTGAGCTCACTAACAGTGAGCTGAATAGCACAGTAATCTTTGCTATCTTGTATTTGTGTTAGCCTCTAAATAACATTTCTATACTTATAAGTTGTGTATATCTTATTTTCAAAGTCTCTTTGCAGATGGTAAATGGCGCCTGAACAAAGTGACCTGGAAAATTACAACTGACACAAAGAAAATGAGCAATAAAAAAAAATTCAGGGTAAGGAACAGGCACAACTGAAAACAAAGAAAATAAAATATGACCCTATATTAGAGATGGATGTGTGCCCACAGCCTATTTAGTAAAAGCTACCAGGAGAGAGATTGTTGTGCCTCTCTGCTGTGCAAGTTCTCTACAATACATGATATTTATTTAAAAATAAGTATGTCCCATCAGCAGGTGGATTTCCGATGAGGACCAATAATATCAAATAAATTCAGCATTGTGCTTCAGCTGTTCACATACATGAACTGTATTTCTGCACTACAGTTGCAGACTGACGTCATTGTAGTTTATACTTTGCTAACCAGCTGACTTGAATGTTGGTGGTAGTCTAACCACAGCAGAAAAGAGGGGCTTTTTTCCCAGTGAAAGCAGAAAAATTCTGCCTACTTCCATATGCTGAGCACCATGATACTGCAGCCAGGCTTTTGCAAATGTTTGAATAAAGCTTTCCTTGTTATATCCACACTGAAATTAAACTGTTTTGCTCAAAGAGGACAAAGATCACCAAAAAGAGTAATTTAAAATAAACTACTGAATGCAGCTGAGGATACTGCTGATCCACAGAAGAAAGCTGGCAGGAAAGGCTTTCAAGATAAACTGCTGGAGCAGAAAACGACCCCAAGAAGTGAATGCCACAGTGATAGAGAGAGAATCAGGTGCCACTTCCTGTCCTAAACCTGTGGCAGAGGAAGGAGTCAGGCTCTTGCACACTTACAGAAACTTTCTGAAAAGGATCAATATGAAGCCAGGATAAACCTTGGGTTGCAGCCCTAAGCAAAAGGTTTGTAGGATCGTGGCATCAAGAAGAAAATAGTAATGATCAGCAAATCTTAACACTAAAAGAAACTGTGCAAGTAAGATGAAAAACAAATGAATGTCAAAGAAAGGCTAGAATGACTGAATGATTGATGAAGCCAGATTAGTTGAAAATGGTCCAGACAGTATGATTTCCTTAAACAGACAAACCAAACCCCAATCTATTCTATGTCAGGGTGTGTTTAATAACTGCCCCAATTTCCCTTCAGCAGTAATCTAACTGCACTGATTCTGCACAATGATTAGCCACAGCTCTTTCTCTTCCATCATTGGACCTGGGTCTGACTTAGTGTTCTCCAAACACTTTCCCGCAATAGCTGGGATCCGGCACTCCTTCCTTGTTCTCTTACCTAGTCAGCCCTCCATGACATTGCTTTGTTAAATTTCCATGTTTTCATTTAGTCCTTTCTCACATCTTGTAGGTTACAACCTGCTGACCTCTTCAGCTAGTTGGATAGGATGATGAAATACTCTGGAAACATGAAAGTTTGCTTTAGTGATAATTTCTGTCTGGCACTTTCTACTAAGAAGGAAATGAATTCATAATAGCACTGTTGTCTCTGTAAAACAATCCCATTCTCTGATACAAGAGTTTAATTTTCTTTGGCAAGCAGGCAGGAAGAAATATACACATTTACATTTGGGTTCTCATGAAATAAGAAGTTTTTAAAATGAGCCATATTTTATGTTTTTCTCTCTTCTGCTGCACTCTGTTATTCCTTACTCACCATTTCAATTCTTGTTAAGCTGTCACTTTGCATTTTTTCCCTATGGAATGACAGCAGGGCATGCTGCTTACACTGGGTAGACAGATGCCTACCCCAGAGAGCAAGCGTATCAGCTTCTGGACTGCACAGCCTGTACCAACATGGTATGTGTCCTTGACATCAGATCTTTGGCATTAATGTATGTAGGTGACAAGCTCGTTAGCAAGTCAGATGGTGCAGAAGTTATGCAATTCAAGAAACAGCCAAAGAGCTAATTTTACCACCTGAAAACAGAAACTTTAATTCTGGTTCCTGCATTAAAATTTGTCTGATAATCAAAATTGAATCAAGTCCCGGCAGCAATATTTAAATGGCTAAAATGTGTCTACAAACCCAGAAGTACTGAAAAATACAGTTCAGTCTGATTTGAACACTATTAAACAGGAGCCAAATTACCGCTATTGAAGTGTCTAGAGCACCAGCGTAAATACAGCTTTTGCTGTGGGAGGTGATACGTCTTCATAAGATTTTGTTGTTCCAGAGCAGCCTTGGAAGAATGTTTTGCAGGGCTGAAACTGAAGAGATGCAAGTTAACCTTCCTACACCAGCATATAAGCCACCAAGAGGAGTGAAGTTTCTTCCCTGACAGCATTCAAGCTGCCAGGGTAACTGCATTAATCCCATCCTAACTTTTCTGCTCAAAAGTCCAGAAAAATACTATTATGCCATCGTGGGTCCTCATTCCCACCTTCACTCCTGCTAAGTTCAACCAATGCAATATCTTAACCAAGTCTTAACATTTCTCAAAAGAAAGGAAGAAGACAAAATCGTCCAAAGGTCTTCCGAGGGGCTGTCATGACAAAATGCAAGTGATTATATGAGAAGAATTTAAAGCAAAAGGTTAAAATCCATACTCAGAGTAACTTTTGATCAGCAGGGATTCCAGCATATATAGTGACTTTACTGTAGATTAATGCAGTTTGAACACTGAGGTCTCAGCTGAGCCACCACCAGTTTGGTTGAAGACACCACACTTACGTAGACATGGTGTTAGGTCCATCTGATTCACCATTGTAAAAGTTTACAATGTAGACATCTGCAATTGCGTTGGTCTTGAACATGTCGGAACAAGTCCAGAGGAGGGCCACGAGGATGATCAGGGGACTGGAGTACCTCCCGTATGAAAACAGGCTGAGGAAGTTGGGGCTGTTCAGCCTGGAGAAGAGAAGGCTGCGTGGAGACCTCATAGCAGCCTTCCAGTACCTGAAGGGGGGTCTATAAGGACACTGGGGAGGGACTCTTCATTAGGGACTGTAGTGACAGGACAAGGGGTAACAGGTTAAAACTTAAACAGAAGCAGTTCAGATTGGATATAAGCAGGAAATTCTTTCCTGTCAGAGTGATGAGGAACTGGAATGGGTTGCCCAGGGAAATTGTGAATGCTCCGTCCCTGGTGGTGTTCAAGGCCAGGCTGGACAGAGCCCTGGGTGACATGGTTTAGTGTGAGGTGTCCCTGCCCATCGCAGGGGGTTGGAACTAGATGATCTTAAGGTCCTTTACAACCCTAACTATTTTATGGTTCTATGTTACTATTTCTAGAGGTGAAATAGGTTCTTCTGCATTGTGACTTCTCCCAGCTAAAGGATGCACACAAAATGTTTCAGACAACTTAAGCCTTGCAAGTGCACCCATTTCTCTCTACTGACTATCTCAGGAGTCAAGGCTGACTACATCAGATGGTTGTCTACATTACTTTTCTCTAAAATCAGGTGTGATAAACCCCATCCTGGAGTCCATGGAACACCTCTGGGACATCCATCACACCCAGTCAAAAACTTGACACCTGTCAATGGAGAATTAGAATGGGATTTGTATAGTGATTTTGTTTCTCATTTCCACTAGGAAAGCAGATAGCTTCAGGTTTTGTCTTGCTTATGCCACAACCAGCCAGCACTATCTGTGTGCCATGGCAAAACACACTGTCCCAGCTTACTGCCAGTTGCAGAACGTGCGAATGGCACATTTTCAGGCTTCAGAGACGTTATACTTCAAATTTCAAAGAGCAAAGATTTGGCGCAGTTCTCATTTCATCCCAGCTGATTCTCTCCTCCTGAGACACAGGTAGGTTGTCAGCTTTCAAGTGAGATGAGATCCATTTAAAGACTGTGACATTGCAGGTGTCAGAAAAATCACAGATTCCACTTGAAAACAACATTTTTAATTACATTTGGCATTCCCATGCATATTGCTGTCACTTCTCTACCACTGATGGCAATAGGCTAGGGAATGTCCAATATAATTAAAAACTTTCATTCTTAATATATTCCATGACTTTTATGTACCTTCAAACCTTTGGACTCCTGTGTAAAGCGACTACAGGAGTCTGACACCTCAAGCACCACTTACAAAGTAAGATGCTGCCCAAGTACTGCCAGAAAGTGATTGCCAAAACAAAGCACCTGGAAGCAACTGGCTTTATTCTCCCATCCCTCTACAGAGCCAGAATCCTCTTCCAGTAGTAGCTGCTTAATTGATTACATCTACTTTCCAAACCAGGACTGGAGGAGATGTAATAGCATTGGTGCTGCTCTCTGCGCTCTTCAGAATAGCGCTGTGGTTAGGTCACTCACAAAGAAAGTGGAAAATGTATTTTAGGCTCTCTTCCAGCTGACAGGTTTCAAACTTCTCCAGCAGACAAACACGATAGGTTCAACTTGCTCTTCATCCCTCCTGCCAAAGCTAAGTCAGCCTAAAACCAAGGCAGCAGGAGTCATGGGATCAAAAGATGAGCAAATAAGGAAGATGCCAGTACTGTGACATCGTGAATAGGGCACTCATTTAGGACAGGGAAGGAATGAGTGGTTCTGATCCCTACTCACAGAAGCTGTACAGCTAACAATAATGCAAAAAATAGAATGATCCAGAGTGCAGAGCGCTGAAGTTTTCATGCTCCCTTTTGAAGAGCAAATCAGCATCAAAGATTTTCAAGGCTATCCTAGATTAGCTCTAGTAAAACCTCTTCAAAACATATGCTGAAGTGTTCAATTCCTCCACCATCTTCAAAACAGCAAACTGACAATCTTCTACAATACAATATTTCTGTCTGAGGAAAGCTTCAAATCCTTAGGATACATATTGCAATTTGGTGTCTGACACTAACTCTTCCTGTTCCATGGTACACCTGAAGGAGAAATCACTTATGGCTACTGAAAGTGAGTGCAAATATAAGCTCCATGTCTGATTCCTTCCTGAAGCAATTTGTTGAGATGACCTGCAAGATCAAATGGCACTACAGTATCACTCACAAGTTTTTCTTACAACGACTTAGGGAAAAAGATAAATTGGAATGGCAGTGCAACACATGGCTACTGTCCCATAATGCGACCTTCTTGCAGCAAAATTTTAGAGCAGCCTTAACTTCAGTATCGAGTCCTGACCAAGAGTGCAACTGCACATTTTGCCTACAGCATTTCTAAGATAGTGAGTCAAAGAACATCTGTTATCACACATCCATCTTGTAAGGGAAACTTGTTCTTTAGTATGAAGAACTGTATTAAAGATGAATCAAGGCATTTGAGAACATTTAGCCACTGTACTGTCAGGCTTCTCTAGTTTCTCTTAAATCAGCATGTCAAAGAAATCTAAATTCAACTGGAATTGCTGTATTCATACTTGTGATGAATGTGAAAGTTCCCCATGCCATTGATCTGTGAACTCCTGGACATCACATGTTCTATTATTTCCTGTTCTTGCAGTTCGGTGCAACAAATGCTGTCAGGTGTCTGCTGTCTTGATAATATAATGGTTCACATGCTATGACTTCGAAGAGAAATAAACAAAGAAATTTGTTCTACAATGCTCTAGAAATATTTATTTCATATGTGTAAGTGATTCACAGTCACCCTAGGTCTATATCCACAAAACTAGACAAACAGTCCTAGTCTTCTTTTCATCAGCTTTAGGGGAGGGCTGCCATTGAGCACTAAGAGATCTCATCAGAAGACTGGTGCTTTACTGGGCTGCTTTAACCTCATAGAATCACAGAACGGTTAGGGCTGGAAAGGACCTTAAGATCACCTAGTTCCCCCCCATGGGCAGGGACACCTCACACTGAGCCATGCCACCCAAGGCTCTGTCCAACCTGGCACTGAATACCACGAGGGATGGAGCATTTACTTCTTCAGGCAACCCGTTCCAGTGCCTCACCATCCTTACAGTAAAGAACTTCTTGCTTATATCCAATCTAAACTTCCCCTGCTTCAGTTTGAACCCATCACCTCTTGTCCTGTCACTACAGTCCCTGATGAAGAGTCTCTCTCAAGCATCCTTGTAGGCACCCTTCAGATACTGGAAGGCTGCTATGAGGATTGGAAGGCTGCTATGAGACAGAATGAAAGGCAGGACAGCCCCTGCATCTCCATGGTAGCCATGGCTCCTTCCTCCTTCCTTCAGTATGGCCAGTTCCTCTTCTTCATCTGAGACATGGACATTTTCACCATGTGCCTCGGTCTTTCTCATCTCCTAAATCCACCACCACCGTAGGTCATCACATCTTCTTGCTTCACAAGTGGGATGTGCAAAGCACCCTGTGCAGCCCGTGCTATACAAGTGGGATATGCCCCAGTCTTCCTTTCAGACTTAAACACCACTGTTGCATCAAGATTAAAGCATTTTGAAACTTTCATTGTATTTTTTCAATTTGCAATGCACACGAACCAACCACCACAGCAGCAGGTTGTAGAGTTAGGCAAACACCTTTTCCCTTCATTTGTAGCAGGGAAGATAATCAGGTACCTCAGGCCAGATTCAGTTACCTGAATGTAGGCCTGACCACCATTAGAGATGTGTTTCAGTGTGGCACTTCACTTTTCATTGCCATTCCAGGAAGATGTTTGAGGTAAAAGTTCCCTGCAGATGTCTTGGAAATGTAAAGTATCTTAACTGGCCATAAATAAGCATGTTTAAGAAGCGGAATGCAGCCTTTCACTTAGGACTCAATTTGAGACTAATGTCTAAATCACAGTCTGGAAGGGGAGTCAGATCACATAAGTAGGATATCTGCTAAAAGTAATACCATGCCCATTGTACTGGCAAACTCTTCCCCCCTCCCATATAAGGACTGGAGCCTTACAACATTAAGAAAACAAGGAAGCGTTAACATGTCCATTTCATAAAGAGTGAGGCTGAAGCAAACAGGATTAAGAGCTAGCCTTTGATTTCATGCTGGGGCAGCATGCACTTAACATTTCTGAAAGACAAGTGCCAATGGCAAGGTCCACAGAAGTCTGGTTGCTCTCTAGTCTCAGGTAACTGCCTGAAATTTTAGGACTCTACACATAACCCAGGAAGTCCGTGCCCAACCACTTGGTGGTCTAGCGGTTGTGGGCATTCTTTTCCTGAATTTTTCCTAAGAGTTACAGAAGTGTTGACTTCATTTCCATGTGGTGTTGCTGTTCTTTGAACTGCTTCAGAATGCATGTTTTTTTGAAGCTTGTTGTTAAGTCTGCATCTTAGAATCATAGAACTGTTTGGGTTAGAAGAGACCTTAAAGATCATCCCATTTCAATCCCCTGCCATGGGCAGGGACATCTTCCACTAGACCAGGATGCTCAAAGTCCCGTCCAACCTGACCTTGAACACTGCAGAGATGGGACAGCCACAGCTTCTCTGGGCAACCTGCACCAGTGTATCTTTAGGTGTATTTAAGTACTCAAGCCCGTTATTGCACTGGGTGTCCATGTTGAGGTGCTGGAAGCAGAGCTGTAGGGCAGCCTCTGTAAGGAGAGGCAGGGGCTGCCCCACGCTGGACATGGCCAGTTCCAGTGGCTCCAACCAACCCACCACAAGGCACAGCTGAGACCCTTGGGTAAGGTGGTGCCTCAAGGAAACAGATTTAAGAAAAGGCAAAAATACCTGGCAGAGAGAGGATCTGGGACCATAAAGGAGTGAGGAACAGCCCTGCAGACAGCCATGTCAGAGACCCATATTGACGTAGTCAGTGAAGTACTGCATCCCATGGGAGGGACCCCACTCCTGAGCAGGTGAACAGCGTGAGGAGGAAGGAGCAGCAGAGTGAGCTGTCATGCACTGGCTGCAGCCCCCATTCTTAATCCCTCTGCACCCTGGGAGCAGAAGATAGAGGACAAAGGAGAGAAGTTGAGTTTGGGAGGAAGGGGGAAGGAGGGAAGGTGGTTTAGTTTTTGTCTTTTTCTCACAAGTCTACTCTGTTATTAATTTGCAATAAATTAATCTCCCCCAAGGGGAGTCTGCTTAGTATGTGACAGTAACTGGAGTGAGCTCTCTGTCCTTATCTTGGCCTGGGCTTTTCATCTTATTTTCGTCCCCTGTCCTGTTCAGAATGGGGAGTGTTTATAATGAATTGTAGTTATACCAGCTTCATTTAGGAATTTCATCTTAGCACAGATATGGTCAAATCATGCTCAACAGGGCAGGTACAAGTCCCCAAAGTACAGTGCCTACTTGTAGTTGTTAAAAATGGCTCTATATGTAGCAGAACTAGTTTCATGCATGTTCCACAGACTGCCCTGCTATAATTATAGCTCAATATATAGTCCTGGTCCCACCTTCCAGAGCTGTTTTACCCACACCATGCAGGCTTCTCGCCCTTGAGCTGTCTCTGGTCCCCAGGCACTGTACTCACAGCCCCTCTGATTCCTTTCCTGCACTTTTGCTCCTGTCCTCCAGCCCCCAGCTCCCTTTTCTATCCTAGATTATCTTCTTCCCCAGCTGTGCTGCACTGCAGCCAGGCAGACCTGTGCAGAGGGTTCCTGGCCAGCCAGAGCCCAAAGCGAACAAATAACTGCTCAGATTATATAGCCAGTGCAGGCATTTGAATGGCTGTTTGCCAGTGTGGGCTTTGATTCTGCTGTCTTTCCTCAACCACTGCTTTTTCTGACACTTTTAAAAGCTTAATATGTTTGAGATTTCACTTCAGTAAGATTTAGGGAAATTGGACACTGACTTCAAAACATATTTGTGGTGGCAGAAATGAGTGACAGAGAGAAACAGAACAATCACAATAAAAAGGAAAGCTGGCTAACAGTCCATTGAGCTATGAGTCTTTTCATCTTTAATGCAGAGGAAATATCCGCAAAGACTTCAGAGACAACAGGTGCCATCACATACTATTTCATCTTGATCTAAACAGCATGAAACTGTAAAGTTTGTGTATTTGTACCTGTGACTCCTGCCATCTGCCCATGAGATGAGGCTGGAGCATTATATGCTGGGACTGCATATCACATTATGAAACATTACACACAGTGACCTTCAGTCTCCAGGGGCCACACTTCAGTTATTAGAGATGAAAGAGGCAGCAGCCTTCTCCGTTTGATTCCTGGCATAAGATCTTCTCTCTGTGTAAGGGATTAATATTATTTTTTACATTATTTTCTGCAGCTGTTATGTATGTGTTATGTCAGCTTAGTGGAATTATTTTCTTAAGAAATATCTGAACCATGCATCCAAACCATGTTGAAAAGAACAAATTTGAAAGTTACTTTAAAATGCATTCAACAGCCTTTTATGCTAGGGTGAGTAAATAATAACCTTACCACCAAGGCTTTGTTGGGAATCTATTAAAATATGTAACTGTCATCATACCGCTTCCTCCTTTGCATTTGAGCCAAGAAACTATCTGTGCCCCTTAGCCAGCTCATCATGCCTTCTCTAAGCAAGTATCTTTCTTCCTTCTGAAATGGGAAAGCAAGATTACAAATAAGAACGTACTGTATTTTTATTGGCATTCTATTTCTATTAAATGCTGTCTGCAACTATTAGTGGAAGAAAAGTTTTTCCACCAGTAAGGCCAGTAGGAAACTGGACGTCTGAGATGCTCACTCTGCCCAAGCTCCCTCAGGCCCGTAATAGAATCATGGAATAGTTAGGGCTGGAAAGGACCTCAAGATCATCTAGTTCCAATCTCCCTGCCATGGGCAGGGACACCTCACACTAAACCATGTCACCCAGGGCTCTGTCCAGCCTGGCCTTGAACACCACCAGGGATGGAGCACTCACAACTTCCCTGGGCAACCGATTCCAGTGCCTCACCACCCTAACAGGAAAGAATTTCCTCCTTATCTCCAATCTAAACTGCTTTTGTCTAAATTTTAACCCGTTACCCCTTATCCTATCGCTACAGTCCCTGACGAAGAGTCCCTCCCCAGCATCCCTATAGGCCCCCTTCAGATACTGGAAGGCTGCTATGAGGTCTCCACACAGCCTTCTCTTCTCCAGGCTGAACAGCCCCAACTTCCTCAGCCTGTCTTCATACGGGAGGTGCTCCAGTCCCCTGATCATCCTCGTGGCCCTCCTCTGGACTTGTTCCAGCAGTTCCATGTCCTTTTTATGTTGAGGACACCAGAACTGTACACAGTACTCCAAGTGAGGTTTCATGAGAGCCCTCACTCAGTCCTTAAAATCCTATGGATAGATATATCTTTATTGCAGAACTTAATGTTGTGGGGAGAAAAAAAAAGCTATACAGGAGATACGATTTTTACAGTACTGTGCTCAGTAATGCTCATTAACAACAAGATATATCTGCTCTGGAGGAGAACCAGGGTAGCACAGCTACATACTCCTGCTTTCCAGGCTAGCGCAGACAGCACCACAAAGCATGCTTTATGCTGCACAGTTGTATCCTGAGAATCACAGTCAACAGAAAAGGGAAAGATATTTGGCAGCTGGTTAGAAGTTAGTAATCCAACTTTTCTTACTGTAGAAATGTGTACCATACATACCGCAGTGTGAGACCCCTTCCCCAGTTCTTGGCAAAATGCAGGACAAAGTCTGTTCCATGGTGACTTGACAGATGTCACAGAAGTGCAAAATAGGAACCGGTTCTGCAAACTGCCCCAGAATTCATAAAGTGGGTCTAGACACAAAGGGACCCAACTTGCCAATCCCATGGGATTTTAATGTCTCAAAGACATCCAGCTGAGTTAGATGTATACCCTAGTTCGCACTTTTTCTAATTGTTCCAATTCTTTCGTCCCATCAGAATTAGAGATTTCTACTTCTTGAAGGGCTTTTGAGACCTTAAAGAAATTAGGAGAGATTACAGAGAAAGTTTCAGAGTTTACTTAATGCCCATTGAGCAATTTATAGGGTTTCTGCACCAGGTTTAGAAATGGGAGTTGAGGCTGAAAGGCTGATTTTATCAAACATCAAACAATCACTGTGTTGTGAAGTGTCCTGTTCCTTTCATGTCATTGACAAAAAGGAGAGCAAGTCCCCTGGGATCCTGAAAGCAAGCCTGGGCTAGTAAACAACCTAGGAGATGTGAAATGAAATCCACATAGAAGTGAATTCTACCCAGAAGTGCTCCATCTTCACCCATGTAGTTTGCAGCCAGAATACCTGGCCATTATCAGCAAGACAGTGAGCTATTATTTTTGAAGACAAGACAGAAATATTCTTCCTGCCTCCTGTTTCCTCCTCCTCCCCAGACATGGGAGCAGAAGAGGAGTGCCCCTCATGCACAATGCCTCCACGAGCTGCTTTTGTGGTGCTTCAGTCTGTGTGACTCGTGTTGCACAGGGTTGTGCCCAGAGACACAGACGAGCTTGGAGGGCTAGCAACAAACATGTTGGCATTGTAATCAGGCATGAGAACATTGAAATAACTGAAAGAACTATGCTGGTTTCATATGCTGAAGGAAATATAAACTATACATAAAAGCTAATTTAGTTTGCAAAAATTCTTTTAATGTCACAAGATATTGTTAGGCACCGCATGGTATTGGTCATTGCACAGGGGAAGTATTTTTAATATGATTTTCATCCTTTTGATGTCCTTTAAAACCCTCATATATGAACTCTACTTCCATTGGTTCCAATCATTCTGGTCCACAGGAAAAGCTCTTCAAAGGAAGACAGAACTGTAAATAAGGCATAGGAGCAAGCAATTCCCAACAGGCTTAAAATTGTTTTTCACTGTGTGTCCCTCAGCCCAAATCTCTTCAGATTATGTGTAGCACAGATGGAATGCCTAATGTCTTGTAGCATTAATTGTCATTTCACTTAAAAAGCTAATACCTGCATATTTGCAAAATAAAAAGAATGTGAAAAGCCACAGGGCTTTTTGTGGCACACAAGTGTTATCTAAGACATATGTAAACTTTTCTTATCCTGCAACCACTTATGCCTTTGCTTACAGATGTTGACACCATTGACTATAGTTACAAGAGGATCAGTCACATGAGTTTTTACCCGAAGGTGTCCTTGCAGGACTATACCCAACAAATCTTGAAAAGAGGAAAACTGTGGAAAGAAGTTCAGTGCAAAACATTTTGCAGCATTAAACCACTGCACTGAATAGCAACTTTTCATCATTTTCTTGATACAGTTCAATCTGCCTTTCTGTACATTTTTAGCAACTTACCTCATCTCATGCTTTTTTTTAAGAAGGAAAGGAAAAAAGAGGCTTATTAAGAGCATTTTGTATTTCCTGTCACTACTACAGGCTCTAACACAACTGCCATCAAACTGAAACATTGCTAGAGGATGCAACATGCCACGTAATGAGGATGCTTCTCTTTTGTTTCCAATCCTTTTCAGAATGCCACGAGACAGATGCATTTCCAACATATGTGCAGGCTGTGTGGCATGCCATCAAACAAACAGCTTCTGCACAGTTTGGGTTTTCAGCACTGAAGCACTTATTTCGGTTTCTATTTTGAAATGTGTTTCTTTCTCAGTCTATGTCAGTCACCATTACAAACTGACAGGTCCATGGAGCAAATGCCAGCTCTGTGCATTGCCTAAGGTCACTCTTCCAAGTGCTCTACCTTTGTCAAACTATCTTATCTCTTAGCATCCTTCCTGGGACAGGTGTAGAGCCTCCAGTGAGTGTTTTGTCTGTATGTGAGCTTGAACTCTTTAAAGTCTATAGATTCCTTTAATTAGAATTAGATAACTAGATACACCAAAGTACAACAGGACTACTAGTGAAATAAAGAGGTAAAGAGGCTACAACAGACATGAATGGTATATGACAGGCTGGGTCCTTTCAAGGTTCAAATGGGGGAAAATGGGGAATGTGCTCTGTCTAAATTTGGGATAGCTAATTCAACATTTGCCTATCTATTTTAGCTTCTGCTGCATATAAATTACTATATATTATTCATAATATTTCCTTCATTATGATTTGATCTTCCCACTCGACTCGTAATAAGTCTTGGTTTTAATTAGGCCACCTGCAACTGGTAATGTAATAGAGGCACAACCTTAAAACTAAGAATTCAAAACAGTAAGTGCAGCCTCACATGAAGAAACTTACCACGACAAATAATTTCACATTATTGTTTGAAGCTTTGCATTTCTGTAATGTGATAAGTGAGGATAATTTCCTTGTGCTGTAATTCTTATAGGTCATAACGTTCATTTAATACAGGATTTAATAGAACAGAAAGTGCTCATGTAAGGGGAAAAGATTAGAAAAAGAGGTATGCAGCATGCATTTCAATGAAACCTTTCCCACACATCTATTTTAGCTATTGCAGGCCACCTGTTAACTAAATGCCTCATTTGACTAGACATGAGTATTGTGTACCATTGTGGCTGTGCCACTTTGAATACTAAGCAAGAGTGACACCTGTCATTCACATCGTTGTCTTGACAGAAGATGGTTGGTATGTCACTGGGAAAGGGTACACTGCTGAATTGTCATTTGTTATTTAAAGGCACAATAGTTATTACGTTTCTTGTTAAAACATTCAAGGGGTACCCTAATGATGTGTAAGTAAAGCCTAAGCACATTTGGATTCCTAATGATTCACCACAAACCAGCACACTTCAAAAATAAGGAATTTGTTTGAAAAGACACTCCATGCAAACTAAGGCTGGTGAGCTCAGCCCACATTCTAAAGTAATCTTGTTTCAGTTGAGTAAACAAGGATCCAGACATGAGTAACAAGAATTCATGAATAACAATTCATGAACAGTATTCATTAACTATCATCCACAAGTTGATAAAATGTAGCTGCATCTCTAAATGTTCCTGAAAATACATAATTTAGCAAAACCATTTAATGATCCACCAGGGTTTACATTGTGAATCGTCTTTCTCTAAAGAACGAAGTCTTTTTAATTCTATGGTTTACTCATAAAAGAGTTATCTTTAAAACGTAATGAGACCATGCTATGTACTAAATGCATCTCTTCTTATTTAATAACAAATTTTAAAGTACAAAATTTGGGAGAATGAAAACATGAAACAAAACACAACTACGCGATAATGCAAGGTTTTGAGAGGCCATGCTAATTGGATTGAATAAGCAGAAATGGTTTATGTAAGATAAGCCTTTTTCAGTATCAAGTTCCACTGCCGACAAATTTTAGTTTCCAAAGCTGTTTCCTATTTCCGTATCACATCATTGCATGAAACTGTGGCAATTAATTTTGAAATTTTCCTTCTGCTGTCTTTTAATTACATGAAAGAAAACTATCAATATGCTTCCTATCACTCAATAATTAGAACTGCTAATGTTTCTAGGTTTGCCTGTGAAATTACTGTGTGATTACTTCTCACTCCAGCAGAAGAATGTAAATATATTCTACTGTGAGTCTGCAGCAAGTCAGAAAATTTGACACAATATTGTGCAGCTATTGCAAGGCTTGGAAATATATTAAATCATTTTCTTTACCTCTGTGCCTGAAAATTGTTTCTACAGTTAACATTTTGGCTGAGCACTGCATGATTTCCCTCCCACTCATGCCTTTCCCCAGTCCAGAATCACTGCATTTCCTGACTGTTCCCCCTTTAAATCTGTTACAAGTTCAATAAAAGTCTGTGAGATGCTGCTTCAAGCCCTTCAAATATGCTTCAAGATGTGCCAAAGTTTGCCTAGACTTGGCAAATCAAAGCATCTTTACTTCCTCATGAATTGAAAAACCTGGCTCAAAAGTCCCCCAGAGACCTATTATCTGTGGATCACTGACACAATACACCAGAATAGCTTTCAAGGAACCATTCAGGTCAGCTGTGTCACTTTGTACACAGCACCTGGGGAATCTTTAATCTATCACTCATTGACACAATCCAGAACCAATCCAGACTACTGAGGCTTTGCTTAGGGGGCATTAAGGCAATAAATCTGTACAACCTCCTAAACTCAGCCTTCTAAAAATCCTTATTGAAGACTCCAGCTAAAATTATTGATGAGTCTGTGGATGACCAGTTTTCTGTGTGATGTAACTTGCTTTGAAGTACATGCCTGCCTCAATGTAATCCTGTATACCACTCTGGAGACCAAGAACTATGTCACCTTCTAGGAGTAATTAAAAGATGTCTCAGGATTTTGTGTCCCTTATTCATTGCCCACAAGAGCACTAAGGGCACTGCCATAAATAACTTGCCAAGACTCAGGACCACCAACAGGGTATCGATGATCTGACCAGCCTCTACCTGTCTTTCTCTACAGATGTGACTTTCATTCAACTCCTGCTCAGGTTTTTGCTAACACACAGCTGATGCCAAGGCCTGAGGTATGCTGTTAGGTCAAAGTGACAGCAACATGTAGGCAGGACATGGCGGCCAGAAAGGGCTGAGGGTCCTTACACAGCCACTGCCACCTGCAGTTTGCTGTCTCCTGCAGCCACAATCCTTGCATATTGATTGATTGGCTGTCGTGGTTTAAACCCAGCCACACAGCTTGTTCACTCACTCACCCCCCTTTTTCTCCCCCTTTCTTTCCTTCCCCCCATCCCCTCCCCACTCCCGGAGGGATGGGGAGGAGAATCGAGAGAATGTAACTCCCACGGGTTGAGATAAGAACAGCCCAGTAACTAAGGTATAACACAAACCACTGCTGCTGCCACCACCGATAATATTGATAAGAGAAAATAACAAGAGAAGAGAATACAATACCACCGCCAAACGAGTTCGACCCCCCCCCCCCCCCCCCAAAGAGAGACCGTGCCCTTCCGGGTAACTCCCAGTTACCTCCCTGGGTATGACGTGCTGTGGTACAGAATACCTCTTTGGCTAGTTTGGGTCAGGTGTCCTGTCTCTGCTTCCTCCCGGCCTCCCCTCGTCCCTGGCAGAGCATGAGGCTCACAAAGTCCTTAGCTAGAGTAAACATTACTTAGCAACAACTAAAACCATCGGTGTTATCAGCTCTGTTCCCAGGCTGAAAGTCAAAGCACAGCGCTGCACCAGCTACTAAGAAGGGGAAAACCTGACTGCTACTGCTGAACCCAGGACACTGGCAGCTTAGCTTCCTTCAGAATCTGCTAACTCATAGAAATGGGATAGACCAAACCTCCAAGCTGGAAGGTATCAATACATCAGCCTACTAAAAAAGTTTATGAAGAGGATCCAACAGCAGATGGACTGCTGAGGCTTTCATGCTTCCTGGTGTGGTACAGGGGATCCCTGCACTGTAATGGAGGAGGAAGGATGAGCACTCTCATCACTGGCTAGGCAACTATTTTTCTCATAAGTGCACAAGTTACAAGTTGTGAGTTATGATCTAGAGAACTTGTGAGTTAGAAATGTCATGAATTACACAACGAATTAGTGAATTCACATGTTAAACTAGTCTGTACAAAGGGCATTGAGCCCTTGTAGCTGTGTTTGATTCTCTTCTTTCCTAATGAGCTCATAAAATAAAGTTTAATTTACAGAGTACATTGTCATGTAAATTTGAGAGATCCAAACGGACAGCGACAGCAGTGCTCCTCCAGGGGTTAACTGCACATGCTCAAGGTCTGCTCTGATCTGGTGCAGCCAGGTAACCTGGGATCCAGTTTCACAGAAAACACCCAAGTTGTGAAAAAGGGCCATGAAAAATCTCCCTTGGGGCCTCCACTGAGGTGGGACTGGCACTGAGCTCCTCTGGTGCTTGCTGGAGGCACCTTGTAGCTCTGCCTGTGTCCAGCCTTGTGTCCTGATGGTCTTGATCACCACGCTGACTTGTCTCCTGGACTTCCTAGCAGGACCTCAGACCTGCCTTATGGCTAGAGATCTACAGGGCACTGGGCTGTCCCACTCACATCTACAGCGCAGCCCCACTCGCTCGTCAGCCTCCTTCTTCCCAGCCCTGGCATAAACCAGAACAGGAATATTTGCAAGGTCCTAGGGAATAACTGAAGGGTAGGAATTAGGCAGGAGCATTGTCAGAAAGGACACAACTTCTTCCACCATCTTTTTCCCTTTGATGCTGGGCAAAGGCAGCATCTGCCTCATATCACATGCTAATCTGTTGTGAAGGGGGTGTAACAAAATACAAAAGTCTTGTGAAAAATCTAAACAGAGGTGAAAAATCTGATCCTACCCATAATAGGGTATAGCAAAGAGAGAGGATGGTGAAATGTTTTGCTAAATACCTTAAACGTCTTCGTATCTTGGCTAGAAATGTGAAACTAAAGAAAAAGAGCTGGAAATCTTACTACATGATTAAGGACATGACTAAATATTCATAGCATATATTTTGTGGAAAATCTCACATGACTCTCTTGTCAATGTTAAAGGATATAGCTTTTTCACTAGGAGCATGCAAATAAAGAGAAGTTACCATGTGTACTCAGTACCAAGTTATCATCTTGGAGACCCAGCATATGGAGAAAGTTGAGCCAACTGAAGGGAGGTTTATTCAAGGTTGAGAAAATAAGAGTGTAGGTACAGCCATAGTCAATTAAAGACTAGGAAGACTGGACTCCCTTGGGGTTTTTATCTGCAGAAGGTGGAAGTAAGATGGGAAATCTCAGCCTGCTGATCGACTAGGGAAAGAAACCTAGCAGGATAGGCTTGTCATACACAGGTTAGGGAAATACGGTCTTGCTCAATCTCCTACTGCATGATGTAAAACTAGTTGGAAAGCCGGAGGCTAGGTAGCAGCTGACAGTAGATAACTGTCAAAAATGGCTGTATTGAGGTTCAACTGTAGTCTGTCCTGGCTTTAGCACTAGCAAGAGTTTTATTAAGAGTCCGAAGATTAAAGAGAAAGGCTTCCTATGCTCTTTTTAGCGAGCATCTTGGCTAGCATCATGACTGTTCAAATATTCTTAACAAAGAATGATCTACTGACAAACAGCAAACAAGTCACCATGAATAAATACACGCTTCTATTCTTAGCAATAATTGACTGCACAAATGTGGATGTACAACATTCGGTTTAGGTAGAAATTGATCTTAGGGCACAGTGGATCACAAACTGAATGTGAGTGAACAATGGCCTACTCCCAAGAAGAAGTTAAAGAGACATGCCAGGATTTATAATTAGGAATATGCAAAGACAAGTGAAATCATCTCCTTGCTCTCTCTAGCATGGATGAGGTTTCAGATGGAATATGGGATTCACTGCCAGGCCCAGAATTTCAAGAAAGTTGTAACAATCTAAGCATAAAATGTAAAAAGTCAAGAAAAAAAGAAAACCGTGATTATTTATTCAAATAGGATACAACTAACTTGGGGACACAATAACAACGTTCACGTACACTGAAAGGAATTAAATACTCTGTTCTCTGCCCATGATACACAGGACAAGAAGTAAACGGCTTAAGCTGCAGCAATCAATATTCGTGGTAGACAGTGGGAAAATCATAGTAACAGTGAAGGAGCAAAGCCCTTGAACAGGTTGCATGGGGATGTTCTGAAATCCTCCATACTGGAAGCACATCAAAAAGGTTATATACATGCCTTTGTCAGAAAAGATATATGTTACACACACATCTTGGATGTGGCAGGTCATTCTAGCCTTTTCTGACAATAAGAAATAAAGTACCACAATGCTGCAGTGCAAAACTATATTTTCAATTATTCTTTTTCTCATTGTTGTAGCTCTTTATTTGTATTACAAAAGCAGCATTTGCCATGAAGATGTTTGCTCAGTTTTCATTTATTTATGATCTTTCTCCAAAGTCTATTTCTTCCCTTAATGAAGCAGGATTTGTTTAAAAAATCATTACATAGTTTAAGGATTATCAGACACATAACATACCAGATTGTTAAGCAAGCTATATCTTTACACGCAATAGGAAGACTTTCAACAAGAAATTAATAAGCATTTATCAGATTCAATATTTAAAGACCCAACAAGAGCACAAGTATATTTTATATCCTTGTAATCTTAAAGCTGTATATCAACATTATTAGGTTATATATTGTGTATACTCTCAGTATGGTTTCCTCAGCAACTATATTTTGGGTAGCTTTGCTATGGCAACCAAAGACGATTGCTTATTTTACTGTTTCAATTAATAATCCATGGCCTGAACCATTAAAGCAATAGTTAGATAATACATCTACAAAAGGCTAAATAAACATATGTTACACAAGTGCAAGCCTTCTGCAAAAGTTGTTTCTCTGGTGTAGGAATAATACATAAGTACATCACTAATTAGACTCTGTGTTTCAGTGCTTAAAATAGAAACACTGGGCTCAATTCTAGCCTTATACAGAGGAAGGCACAATAGTGGGTTTTGCAACATATGTGACAATCATCTATTATGCAAGGATCACATTATGTCAGAATCAACTCCTTATTTATAAAGGCAGCAGAATGAATTTCCCAGTATGCCCTTCTGCCCCAGTCCTGCCCCCAATTACTTGGGAACAAATCTATTAAATCAAAGGAGCCCCTCTGTAAAGCTGGAAGAGAATTGGGTCTTTGTCGGTTCTGCTTTCAGAATTTCTAACCACACTCAGCTGATCCACTGCTTTTGTTATGTATAATGGGCAACATATAATTCTCTAAGACTTCGTAAAAATGGTGACAAAATATTCTCAAGCAAAAGCATTCCAGATTTCAGCACGGCAAGTACAAAAGCTGAACATAGCTCTTAAGCAAACATGATTTTCTGTCTTTAATTTGGAAAAACATAAAGAGTATCCAGATGAACTTAACCTTTTTGTAATTTTCATTTATGTAAGAATTAGTTTTGGGGTTTTTTTTGCACCTCTCCACATTTCAGCACTTTGTTATCTGACTATGAAGTGGCTCCCAAATTTAACTATAAATACAAGTCTAGAAGCCTGGTTTATGTTACCAGTCTGGATTTGAACATTGCTTTCATAAGCCTTGTCTACACTTCTTTTTTTTAATTCTCCCAGCAGCAATGCCCTCATATTGCAGGTCAAACTGTTCTTTACATGGGCAACCTATGTGAATTAACTCATGCAAGGTCTGAAAATTAAAACATGATAAATATTGGAACTTGTGCAAGTCTTAATATATGTTCTTATTAAAATAATGTCATCATTGTTTGATATATATTATGTCATAACTGTGTACTTGGTGAACAGGTAGCTAATACATACAACACATAATGTTGTACGTATTATGTCTCTCACATGGAGAGAACTAGGTTCTGAAGGCAGTACCGCATGGTAGGCTGTGGAAATTCAATGGAAAAGCACAAGAATCTACACAACTGTACCTTTTTTTTCCTTAGATCTTAGCCCCATTGTCTTGTGCCTTAAACTACTCACAGGAGTATCTTTTCTAGTCAAAGCATTTAAGATTTTGAGCTATACATGTGATACAGTAGTATCTGAAAGTATGATGTGGTTACATAAGCAGCTGCATTATTCTCCATGTCATTCGATATTTCATAGTTCAAGTCTCCCAACCCATTTAGATGGGAATCCATGATCAATGAAATCGCTCATCTGCACATAAACTAGGGTCCTACAGTTATTATGATCTTTGATGCTGAGTTCCTAATGAAAATACTTCAGCTATTCCACTTATTTGGAAAACTTAATAATCCTGAACAAGACACTCTCACCTAATCTTTTATATATATATATATATATATAAAATTTGCCAGCTGATGCACTTTTCTGCAATTATGCCATCTCTTTTTAAAGAAGGTCAAACCAGAGCTGTCATTTTCTGAAGAGAACACAGTGATTTCTGAAGAGAACATTACCTTCTGAGTAATCTAAATGAAGATAGAAATACAAATCAAAATCCTCATGTGCAGGTGCAGAAGTACACACTGAATTTTCAAAATACAACACCTATATATACATTCCATGAATTAATAGAGAAGTTTTCACTGGCTCATAGCACGATCACGTTAAACATCAAGATGACCTTATTGTTTATTATCAAATTCTCCAAGTTCTCTAAAATCCATATGTTGACCTAGATTGCCTTGAAAATCTGCAGCCCTTAAGACATTCAGACAAGAATGTCTGAGCAAGGTACATGCAGACAAACACCACACTACATAAAAAAAAATCCCCCAAAAAAACTCCAAACACCATTCATCAGTTTCTTCCTCCATTCCCAAAGAAACTATGGCTCTAATATGTCTCAAAATAGTATGTTGAGCTTTTTGGGGAAAAACAGCCCTTAAAATTTTTTTCATGGCAAAAGTCTGAGTATCTATGAATTCCAGGTAAAATGACAAGTAAAAGCCTTCAATGAGCAATAGGCTGTTTTAAAGGTAGCCTAATGATGCTGTAGCACTGTGACTGCCGTTAATGTGCATTAATCACAGAGTACCTTTCATATCCTATGAGCCTGGATGCCCAAATGCATGTTCACTAGGAGTATGTAATTCTCCATCTGTAGAGCAGCAAATTTCTCCCAAGAGTAAAATTCCTGATTTAAGAGATCATGGGTAAGATTAATTATATAATTTAGGACATTTAAAAACTTGGACATCAAAGTCTAAGTTACATAGCCAATGACCAGTGGACAGTAAAAGACATCTAAAAAAGGTGGGCTTTCTTATCTCAAGAAAGGTGTTTAAAGGATGTTAAATTACTGCTAGAGATGCTCATTTCCTCACTTGTGAGTAAGCGATGACAGGGTCAAGCTGATACATGACTGTGGCACTGGTTGGGGAAAGAGGAACAGGAAGACAGAGGGTGGAGGAAGGTGGAGGAAAGCAGAAGCAGGAGCAGCCCTTACACAGTAAGCTGTGACTAGCTGCACATAACTGATGTGTTGTCAAGTGAGATGCAGCTACAACAGATCTGGAGACTCCTGCCTTAAAGAAACAACCAGTGAATTTCCTTGTCCAGATACCATTTTCCCTAGAATGGCTCTCCAAGATTAGAACTTCTGGATACCAATGTTACATCCTGAGGTTTTGGGGGGATTTTTTTGCAGATACCAGCATAACAATAGATACTGTTTTACACTTAAACTGTTTAATCATATTTTCATGGCATTTTCTTTGGGATTCTAGAAAGAAAATTTTCCTTTTATTCAAAGATAAAAATGCTTCCACCTTCACTTTGTAAATGCATTTCCTCTTTCCTAACTGAAAAAAAACCCAAACCCGTACCAAATTGTAAATGGTTGGTTTCACTGAAATTTCTGGACAGAATTACAATTAAGTCACTGAAGACAAAACCAAAAGGAAATTCTTCCAACAAATATCATAGCAGAATTGCTACAGAGAAAGGAAAGGAATAGGAAGCATTTTAAGCAACAAATGTAGCTGATTAAGACCTCCTACACATATTGGTTACCTTCTTTTGAAATCAATTTTAACACCTTTGGATATTCAGCTGTAAACATTACCAATCCTAATTTTATTTTTTCATATTAAATAGTATAACTGTCTTCTAGAATCACTACCAAGAGGAACATGTAACTGTAAATGTGGTTTGAGACTGAGCTCCCTGCAAAATGAATGTATTTGTGTTGGTTTTCACACTCTTAATAATTATCAAGCAACTTGCCAATGTTAAGCTTAATTCTTGCCAAAAGCCCTGTTCGTGTAGTAATCAATCAACACTTGCTGAACAGTAGTTTAAGTCCCACAGAAACATTCAAAATATGCCACAAAGTACAGAATTACTTGTGAGGAAAACGGTGCAGGCACTGTTTTCACAGCTAACTGCATGATTCTTTTCCTGTTATGATCTCTGTAAATACAATAATGTTAAAAACACTGCTTTGAATTCTGCATTTAGCAAAAAAAAAAGGTATTTTAAAGTGCAATGGGTGGTGAGCAGACAGTTAAGCTTTTGAAATCAACTCCCTCACAGTGAGGAGGGAAAAACAAGGGTCAAAATCAGCAAATGCTTTCCAGGCAACAAAAGAAACGTTGCCAGCTGAATGACCTCTTTAGGGCTACAGAGATTTGGACTTACCAAGGTAAAAGAGCTGGCTTAGAGAGAAAGTGCTGAAGAGGAAGCTACAAAAAAGGAGGTCACCGACTTCCAAATTAATTATTGGACAAAAGAGCACTGAGCTGAAAATGTGAGATTGCAGTTTCAAATAAAGATCCTATAGTAAGGAGCCTGACTAAGACATTTATGGTCTTGATACAAAATGCCACTGCTTGTTGTTTCTTGAGAATTATGAAGAAGGATAAGAATTTGAGATTGGATTATGAATAGTGGGAATTTCTTCCTGATGATACATAAATATATAAACCCCACCAACTAGATGTTGATATATCAACAATTATGATCCTGGGGAAAATAAATACAGGAAATAAATACAGGCTAGGAGGTTTTTGTTTTGGTCTTGCTGCCAGCTAATGAACCACCACTAGGGAATTCAGAAAAGCTGATGTAACTTCTATAGGAGCTTATTTAAACATGTTGATGATTTCTCTATTATGTAGAGATGCAACAGCCTCCTACTGTTCAGAACTGGCTGGACTTTATAAGCAAAACTTAAGAAAGAACAAGGTAGTTTCTACTCAATTTACTTGGCAATATGCAACATGAGAAGTACAATGGAGAAGTTCTCAAACAAATCCTAAAAAATAGAGTAAATATGAATATTCACAAGCATATGTATACCAATTTCAGAGAAAGAAGAACAGGCAAGGAAATGCAGAAATTTCCAGCAATTTCAAGGATTAGTCCAAACTGGTTTGAAATGGACACACTTCCCCTAAAGACTCAAGGCAGTAGGAGAAAAATAAGTAAGCCTTAAAACTTTTTTAGCTTCTAACAGAGCACACTGATAGCGGTATCTATGTCAGAAGTGCACATCTGAGGCCCACACCTTGAACAGCTGTAAATTACTCTGAAAAAAATAGTCCTATTATTGCCTCTTTATGTGAATTTAACAGCAACAATGAACAAGACTGAAAGAGATCTCTGTAATGTTGTGATTGTTGAAATAAAAGCTATTTCTTTTACTCAGTCTTAAAACTACTGCAAGCACAGTGGGAGGAAATCAAGCTGTTCCATTGAGAAAATTGGCATTGAAGATCAGGGATCCTTTCAGTGGATACAATAACTCCTATTACAGGGTGAGGTGGCTCCTGGCTATGATGAGCCTCAACTTCTGTTGCAAAAACGTATTCCTAGGAGCAGATTGTCACTCTTCTAATCTGCACCTAAAGTGTGTGTGTAAGGCCCTGAGTGACAAGCGCAGACATATTGGCTTTTTCTACAGCATCTGCAGGTTGTGACTTTTTTGGTGGGGCATGTCCACACCTGACAGTGTGATGGTAAGCCTTGCTGCTGTAACTGCTTCTTCTAGCATCAAATGAGTCAAGCTGCAGCCTCTCTGGGGTGCAGCAGTCTTCATGTCACATACAATATGAACCCATGCCATTTTGTAGAAAAGCCCTTAGCAAAGCCAGTGTTGTGTAAAGGTGTGAACAACTGTGCCAGAATTTCTCAAAGATTTGCTGTCCACAGTGAGCTAAGAGGAAAACATTTCTCACATGAAAGATATTTTACAAGGAAATAAAATATTTATCCCTCTTACTGCAACAGTGTTATACACTTTTAGTGCATCACTTGGGAAGTTAAAGGGCAGCATGATATCTTAAACCACATCAGATCTGGAGGGAGAAAATCTTGTCTCTGGATTTTTTTTAAAGCAAGAAACTGCAACATATTCCCAATACTTCTGCACCCCATCCTTGTCCCCATATTTAGATACAGCCACAACCACAGTAAATATTCCCAGAGATGGCATCCAGAAAACAAGAGCACTGAGTTTTATGTGGGCTGCTTCCACACAGCTGTCTTCATGAGTATGAAGACTGTCTTCAGGTTGCTCTTACTTGGCCATACTTCCACCATACAGTATTTACTGTGGCCGAAGTAAAAAGTGCCTCCACAGCTTTGGTTTTGGCCGTAGTCTGAGAGCAATGCTGATAACACCATGTTTCAGTTGTTGCTACGTAATGTTTACAGCAATCAAGGACTTTTCAGTCTCATGCTCTGCCAGTGAGGAGGTGCATGGGGAAGATGGGAGGAAGCAGAGACAGGACACCTGACCCAAACTAGCCAAAGAGTTATTCCATACCACAGCATGTCATGCCCAGTATATAAACTGGGGGCAGTTACCCAGAAGGCCCAGGTAGCTGCTCAGGTCGGGTTGCGTATCAGTCAGAGGGTGGTGAGCAATTATATTGTGCATCACTTGTGTTTATTGTTTTCCTTTTCCCCTTTTAGTTTTGTATTCTCTTCGCTTATTATTTCCCTTATCATTATTATTACTGGTGGCAGCAGTACTGGTTTTGTGTTATACCTTAGCTACTGACTGTTCTTATCTCAGCCCGTGGGATTTACATTATTTCGATTCTCATCCCACCAAGAGGCAGGGGAAAAAGAAGGGGAGCAAGCGAGTAGCTGTGTGGTTCTGAGTTACCGGCTTCATCTAAACCACAACACATTATTACTGTATTCCTTGAAAAGTAACATGGAAAATGTAATTTCTAATATCCTCCAAGAGGCCTTTCTTGGAAAAATTTATTATTTAAAATAGCTTAAAAATATGAATAGCAGCAATGAAAACATGCTCACAGCATCACAGCCGTGACAGACCTGCTAACGGACACACAAAAGAAGCAATGTTGCTTTTGCAGGGAGGTAGCAGCTTAGATATGGGAGATGTCTCTGCAATTGCTGATGCAAAAGACCTATCTGCAAACCTTCTAACAAGGAACTATACAGGAAGGGCAAATCCTAATTACTCAGTGCATGCATTTGTTTTATCACAACCAAATTAGAACAGAGATAAAAGCATCCTCCCACCACACAGGTATTTAGTGCACAGCGACACCTCTGACATGCAATTTGTCTTTCAAGAGGGGGAAACCACTGTCTGCATTGTAAAACTCTTTAAAAGATTATCCAGGATGACATACCTTTGTGTTTTCTCTCTGATCTGAGGTAGCAGACTCGACAGGAATGTTCCTCAGTGTCACAATCAGCCTGCAATCACCAAGCTGCCCACTTCCAGAGAGGCAAAAATTTACCGTGTTGACATATTCTTACTGGCAGTGTAGCTGTTTCATCTCACAGAGAAGGAACACACTGTCGTGTTAGGTTTTGACAGGTCTCCAGAAAAAAAAAATGCACTTAGCTGGCAACTTCTATGCAGAGACACTGTGATATCTAACCTACTTAAACAAAGGACAACAGAAACATTTTCATTATTATTGGCAATACAATCAGCATGATGTGGACTTTCATTATTGAATTTTCTTGTTAGTAGGTTGTTAGAGAAGCTTTAAGATAAAAATATTGTTTTACTAGCATGTAATCTCTACCAAGAAATTAAGGCCATCAATTCCAAGCTCTAACGCCTAACATTTTCTCACTCATGCCAGTAGCTGACTGAAAGAAGTTTGGCATTGTTGCTAACTCTATAGAAGACACCGCCATTTGAAATCTGAAGGGGTTACTGTATATGGCCCCTTTTTTACCTGAGAGAAGTTAAATAAATTCAACCTCTTTTGTCTTCATGCTGGCATCTGATCAGAATTGCTGCACTGTTAAAAAGCAGTGATCATTTACTCTTAACACAAGCATATTCTCTCTTGGAAAAGAAATGCATCCTGGTTCTGTATGGGTTTTATAGTCACCAAACTAAACAGCATGCTGCTATAATTGGGGGATAAACACTGTGTCCTGCTACATGCCCTTTTCTCACTTTACTGTTTTTCATTATGTTTTTCTCTGGCTCCTGAGCCAATTGTTTGTCCTGAGTTATCTTTACTGTGATCTCTAATGCATTTGCTCCATGCTTTACTGTACTGCCTGTGCTCTGCTTTTGTTTACTGAACAAGTCTGATCCTTGGGGGTTGCAGCTGAAAGAACATATTGGTTATAAAGAATAATAACAGTAATACGTGGACCACATTAAAAACAGTGAACAATATTATTAATTAATTATCTAAAGCAATTCTGGATAGTAACTGGGCATAAATATCATTCACATTACAGCAGAGAAGCAAGAACAGCACTGGGGATAGAGGGATCTGCCCCTGCATATCTAAAAACTTGGTGGTGGTGCCAGGACAGGCACATTTTAACCCCTGCTCCTGCCATGACTTGGACACTTCTGTGCTACAGGGAAGTGCTTCCCTATCCCCTGCACAGATCTTCAGTCCTGTCCCTTTTTACATAAACTGGGTTTAATTTGCTCAACCCAGGTGCAATATATCAGCATGTTTTTGTGTGGGCGCTGGCTTTGGACACACTTCAGAGCCCATTCTGCCTGCAGACACTGATCAAGAGTGGTAAAGGCAGCCTAGCCATCCCAGAGCAGTGCTGCACCAGGACTACATAGGCAGAAACGAGAGCAGGGTGCAGAGTGGTGTTTGTGTATACACATTTCAGCCTTCCTTTAAAAACTAAACGCAGGAGAAAGACAGATATGGACAAAAGATAGTTTGAGAAATACTACCTTAATAAAGCTCAAATATAATTCTCTACTGAACTACACTTCACATCCTAGGACCCTTGTATACGCTTTCAAAAAATAGTCTGTAGCAAATTTAAATTGCAAATGAAGCTACTCTAATCTTAGCTACTTTAAATACCTTACTACATGGATCCTTCAGGGTGACATATGACTAGATGTAAATTTCTTTCAAGTCAGTCTCATGACAACCATTTGTGAGATAATACAATCTCTATTTTTCTGCTACTCTGAGGTAGGCTTTGGCTGTTCGATACAAACACCTTTGTTCTAGCTCCTTGATACCCTGTCCAAAGGAAAGCTCAGCTACCCCTTCATTCTTACTCCAGGGTCTGTGCGAACCTCTGTCTGCCAACAAAAAAAAACCCCTCCAATCCCCACCATTGCTGAGCATAGAGCAACTACATCATTCCCCTGGACAATTACAGCATTTCTAGTGTCTAAACCTTTCTGGCAGAGCACTTAGAGATTTTTAACAGAGGGGAAAATACTGCCTAAAATCTATTGCATGCTATTTATTGGTTAATCACCAAACTGTAAAGTTCTTGGGGCAATTGCTCAGTAAAACTATATTAAACTCAATTGAAACAATTTAGGGAAAGAGATAATGCTCTGTGCTCTAATAGCTTTTTATTTGAGTGTTTACTATTGCTAAATTTTGTGTGGACATGTAATTTCAAGGGACATATTTCAAGCCCACAGATCTCATGCCAACACTGCTAGGAAGAAATGTCCTCTATCATTCCGTATCTCAGTGGCTGCAGTGGGATTAAATTGAGTTCTAAATTGAGCCATTACTATTCTCATTATTGTAAATAATACAGTCCTTCAGAACTAAACCCATGCAGGGAAAAGCCAAAACCTGATTGTTTTTAGTTTTGCTAGATGACATCATAGAAAACTCCTATTGCAATGTCAACATCTAGAAATTCAGAGTGAAGACATTTTTTCTTTTAATGGCCTGACAAAAAAGCTGATATTCATATTCTTAAAGTAGAATCAATGGCCTATGCACAAAACCCAGTATTGTTTCCATACATTAGAAATAGATCTGAACTGATGAGTACCTTTAAATAAAATATTTGCAGCTATGCTGTCCCAAGGGACATTTCTAAGAGAACATGAGACTGCTGCCTTAGGACGATTGTCATAAGAATAAATTACTTTTATACCATTTCCTACTCCTTCTACACATTTTGTTGGAAGAATGAATATATCTTACACTGCATTCTGTACTTGCTGTAGTCTGTCACAGGAATGAATTATCACCAAATTTTAATGCTTCAATACTGTGCATTTTTATTCTCATTATATTCTCCCTTTTTTCTCAATCTTGTGAGAAAAATTATAATAATAAAGAGAAAATAGCAGAACATTTATCCATTTATCCATTCCCTTGACATCCTTAAGATTGTAACCAGAACAGAAAATTATATGAAAATGATTTGTTCTTGCACTAAATATAGACACAAGGAAAGAAGTAAGTTTAAAATTAATCAGCTCCCTGAAGAGTATGAATCCTTGGTCCATCCTCAGTGCTCTAAAATGTACTCCTACATTGAGCATTGTCATCAATTAAAGCTATAGACCGTATTAAACATTATCATCTGCCACTGTGATGTAGACCACTGTGAAGTAAGACTGCAATTAGACATGATACCCCAGTTTGGGACAATGAGGCACAGAGAAAAGAAAGGCAGAGCACTAGATCTCTAAAATGTTTTATAAAAGCATAGATATTAGGAAATCTGAACTCTTCAAGTCCTTGACTCTAAACCAGAGAGACATATTTCTGCTAAATATGTTATATTTAATGGTTTTTGATAATTTCTTCTTTTAAGACAGAATGAGATACAGGTGCATAAATTGACGTTTTATCAGTACACAGTATTGCCATACCAAGGAAGCAAAAACCACCAAGGAGCTGCTTATGAGAGTACTAATTTATAAATATTATGTCTCTTTAAATATGTATCTGTATATGTATTTACATATGTATATATCCATTCTTATATTTATACACACACATATATATACAGAGCAATGATATTCCAAATAAAAAAAGCTGAACAAGTTTTTACAGGTAAGGTTAGGAGGATCTTGCAGCTAAGTTTAAATTGCATGGTTTCCAGATATGAAGAGTTCACCTAATGCTCCCAGTGCCAGGTCTGTCCTGTAAGGCACTCTACCATCATGTAGTGAATGGCAATTCCTGTTCCAAAGAGATTATAAACTCTAGGAGTGAGAAATGGGAAAATAAACTGAGGCACAAAGACTTGTCAAGGGCATGGAAAAAGAATATGATCCAGGTTTACTGACTGTCATGCCAGTATCCTTTCTCTTTTTAGGAGGCATAACATCTATTCACAAACCTGCAAAGCAAGATAATCTAATGATCAGAGCTCATATACAGGTTTTTTATTTGTTATTGGTGGAAAACACCCCCCAAATGCACTTGATATTTTAATCCCCTTTAGAAAACACTTTTTGTGTGTCACAAAATTAATCTAAAAATGTCTAAACATTTTACAAACTACATGAAACTGCATTTAACTATCTGTGAATTTCAGTTTAGATTAGAAGCAGTGTAAATTGAGGGGCTGTGAATCACATAATGTGACAGAGAAGCTTAGATCTCCCGGGCCACGATGAGAGAGATGCTACAGCCTGTTTCCCTGTCCTGGTAAATCTGCACATCTGTCCTGCCCCCATACTCTGCTGGTAATATGACACCTTGTTTCCAGGGACTTTTAGTTACTAATAAAGTATACTCATTCTCTTGCCTGCAGATCTTATACTGGATTCTACGCACGTGAAAACATGTTCCCATAAATGAGACAACTAGTACATAATAGTTATTGTGCTAATAAACTCATACTGATTAGATCACACTAAAACAAATACACTCCCTGATTTTAAGTGAATGCAACGCAACATAAACATGCTAACTTATTTCATTTTGGTCAGATAAAACACGATTCTTCTGGAAGAATCAAAATGGACCATTGTTTTGAATCTTTGCATGTATGAGGATTTATTACATACCATACTTGGCACCCTCAACACCTCCAGTGATTCTTTTTGCCTAAAAAAGAAGTTTCTCTTATTGAATTTAGTTTAAAAAGAGAAGTACGTTCCTGGCACTAAATCATATCATTTAATCCAGATTCTGAGTTTAGAAAGCTCATAATAAATTCAGTCATTTTTAGTCTAAAATTTACTTTTGTGGATATACACACAAAAGCAAAAAGATGACTTAACTCCTCCTTAAGTCTTAGAAAATGACAGGAGATTTGAAAGAAGTGTCAAGAACAACAAGATTTAAGATCAACAAAGACAAAATCAAATTTGTGCTTGTAAATTGACAAGAATAACTTGCGGAGGTTTATCTAATAGTCAATAACAAGGGATAGCAATGTAAGCATCTTAAATCATAGAATCATAGAATAGTGAGGGTTGGAAAGGACCTCAAGATCATCTAGTTCCAATCCCCCTGTCATGGGCAGGGACACCTTACACTAAACCATCCCACCCAAGGCTCTGTCCAGCCTGGTCTTGAACACCACCAGGGATGGAGCACTCACAACCACTCTGGGCAACCCATTCCAGTGCCTCACCACCCTTACAGAAAGGAACTTCTTCTTTATATCCAATCTAAACTTCCCCTGTTTAAGTTTTAACCCATTACCCTTTGTCCTATCACTAGTCCCTAATACCTAGCAACATTAATTATAAGTAGCTATTGGACAGAAAGAAATATTAAGACATAAGAATTTAATTTCCTTCTCAGTTGCTGAGGTGAGCAGCTCGAGAGAGGACGCCTTCAACACCGGAGCGGGGGAGAGATCAGCGTCCAGGAGCCGCAACTCAGAGCGGGCAGAGCTACCGAGGGAGCCCCAAGTCCTCGACAGGACCTGCCCAGGAGCCGGCAGCTCCGCGGACGCGAGCAGGGACTCACAGGGGGCGGAGCCAGGAGCAGCGGCACCAGCCCTAACTATGCTATGATTCTATGATTCTAATTTGATACTCAGCAATCAGATACTGTTTAATTTTAGCAACCACAAAGAACCAGTTTTAACACAGCTATGCAAATCTCCTACAGGAGACCCTCCATATGTAAGATAATAGCCTTTACAAGAAGTAGCTAAATAAGCACTGGAATTAATTTTGGGGTCAGTAAAAACGTAAGATCAAGAAAAATATTTGCCAAGAAAGTGTAGAAAGCCTCAGGGAAAACATCTGTATGAAATACAGTGAAATTTTGCCAGCCTTGAATAGATGGGCAGTACACTCAGTTAAGACATGATGCATATTCCCTATGAATATGAATTTCGCTTTGTTACGACTTTGCGAAATGCTTAAGCATGTATCTTTTCTGTACCCTTTAGAGACCCTCTGTGGCTACCACTGTGTAGCCTGTGACAGAACTGGTCAGGGTCTCTTGAAAGCACCTTCCTCTGGGAATTTTTGCTGTGCAACCAAGACGATATATCTTATTATGGATACACAGTGTCCTAATGCAGAGGGATTTTTGGTATGACTCCTTACTACCTCCCTTCCTGGCTAAGGTGGAAAACTGCTGGTGTCTCCCTGCCTTCAGTTCTCCTCCAGGCTAAACCACTCACTAAGTCTATGTTCTTCATAGCCTGATGCTTAGAAAATTGACGGCAGTAAGTCACCATTTTTCCCACAATCACTTGACCTCCAGTTTTTGTGCCCTTGGCTGTTATGTTTTGTTCTGGGGATCAGTTTGTCTGGACACCTACAGTTGGGCACTGTTTTTGCAAGCAGGATATATAAGGTTAAAAGTAAAAAGCAGTTATATTATAATGACTATTAGACATTGCTATGCTCACCAGCCTGAAAGGATTTTTTGCAAACTGGGAGGGTCCATCCTCTGTAGCTGTCTGGAAGGGATTGTAAGTGTTGCTGAGCTGCCATCCTAAACCAGCTCTATTGACAATGGTAACAACGATGATTCAACTCAATGTCCCTATGATTACTGGACTAACCCTTCACCAATCTCCTTGGACTTTTCCTGTAAAGTTTTACACCTTTCCATGCTGCATTTTCCTTCAACTGCTTCAACTGTCTCTACAACGCTGCTTCTATCTATGAGTTTATGTTTCTGACCTGTCTGCAGAATTTCCCACAGGTCTTTCTCAGCAGCATGAGCAAAGGATACATAATGGAGATGTCTGAGAACTAAGACCTGCTGCCCAGGACCCCTGGGTTCATCTGGACACACAGACTGTATAGTTCTTGCTATTCACTGCTACCTTCTGGATCCCCATTCCCACATTCCGAGGAAAATACTCTCTCCATTTCATCCAGAGCTGACATAATAACCTCATGCAGACTGGTACAAAGCGCAGCTCCCTGCCCATTACTAGGTCCAGCTCAGGGTCAACCATCTGAAACATCAAAGTCCTAACAGACTGGGAATTTTTAGAAAAGGAAAAACTTTTTTTTCCAAGAACAAAGTGAGATCTGCTGCTAGTTCTGTGGCTAGGATTGTGTCTTTTAAGGCCTGGATTCTTAGCAAGGGAGCTTTGATGTGATATTCAAAGCTTTTTTTTTTTTCCTCACAGCCCATTGTACTAAGGGACCAAAGTGCAGCCATAGAGCCAACACGACATAGGAAACATGGCAAGCTTTCAGCAGTATGATACTTCACAGCTGGCATTCAGTACAGGTGTTTGCTCAATCAGCTGTGGCAGAACACATCACTGGCCAGACGCTGGCTTCTTCTGCAGGCCAGGTAGGACGTGGGTGATTGGTTTTCTCTCTGTCCTACCAGAGACTTATGAAGTCCATGGGTCTTCACATGCATGATCAGCTAAGCACTCTCTTTAGTAGTCATGGGAGCTGCATTTTTTCATGCCTGATCAGGTAAGGAGAGTCTACAAATACGTCACTGACTTTAGCATTATTTCAGGTACACATGATGGAGATGGAATGTTTGTAGTAAAGCTGCATTTGCTGGGCTTGGGTACTGTGCTAAAAAAGTGGTTTGAAACAAAGGAAGCATCTAAGCACTTCACTCCTATTATAACCATATTGAGAGGGAGGGCGCAATCACTGACTAGTTACTTTTTGCTCACGAAGCGCATAGTCAGCATTAGCCTTTTCACTACCTGCTGTGACAAAATCAGGACACAGAATTTGGCATCACCACTACCTTTAGGTTACAGTATCAAGGAATAGGGCTCATATTTTTATCAAATTTATCAAATATATTTATCAAATATTTTCTCTAAGGCATTTGTACCTCCAAGAAACTGTCAAATGTCCTTAGAAATATCAAATCTTGTTGCACAAGTGTTAAACATCTTAGGAAGACGTTGGGTTGGAGTTTGGCAGCCAAGGCTTTTAATCAGAAAATACAACATATTTTTATGATGAGGTCTGTATAAAGGACATTTTCCTGTGAAGAAAAGTGCAAAACCAGTTTTAACTGCTAAACAAAAGCAACGCTTAAATTTGCATTCTGTGTTTTGGATTGAAGGAAGTGAATAATACAGAATGCAAGAACGTTTCATAGTAACCTGACGCTTTACTGTTGGGCCTGCTTCAACAGATAAGGAGAATCACAAAGATTTCTTGTAAGAACCATCAGCATTTTTTTTCTAGCCATCTGTACCGATAAGCTAAAAGTGCAACTACAGGAAGATACGCAGTGGATATGGCATAGTGGTATTAATGAAAAGCTCGAGAATTTGCACAAGTTACCTAAAAGTCATCAGTCCTGAGGTAAAATGAAAATAAATATACAATTAAATACTCCATGAACATATGCAGAGGGAGTACAGATCTGTTACCAGAAAATGATCAAAATAAAGGGCCAATGTTAATGCCATGATATCTAACTAGTTTAGATTTCTAGAATTTTTACACTGATTGGCAAAAGTGAGGTATCTCTACTACATTACCCCAAGACAGCTACAGCTCCAGTTAACTGAGACTTTTTTTCTGCCAAATCTGCTTTTGCCAGACATGTTATATCTGACAGCAGTACCTGACGATAGGCTTATAGTTTTGAGGACATGAATTTAAGCAATTTAAAACTATATATGTGACTTCCTATATGACAGTGAGTCTATGTTAACTCCCAATCTAGAATGAAAAAAGTTAAATTAATAAACCAGTAGCCAGGTAGTTGGCCTGTCTGTCTTGGGTGATACAGAAGATGAGGGATGCCAGCTACTGAGTCCTCATCATGTTTCCTGGGCGTTTCTTAGGTTGGTGATGACATGCTGGTTTTAGATGTGCTTTCCTGTACTCCTTAGAAAGCAAATAGACTTCCTGTTCCTCCTCCATCAGTTATTAGGGCTTATTCAGTGTCTCTTGACTTCTGAACTGGGTATCCTGAGAATCTGTACATAGATGCATAGATATCCTGAAGATGTGCTGATACAGCTGTCACCAACACATGCTATTTTTCTGTTGTTCCTTCTGGTGCTTATGCATTTCCATTTACTCCCCACTCATACCAGTCTTCATGGCTCTTTATAATTCTTTGCATAGGTAAAGAATCACAAAATGACATCGATGAATCATGTACTGACAGCTCCTGACACTTCGCTAAACAAAAACAAAACACCTGCACAGTTAGAAAACAGTGTCAGTCACCAAAGAACCACAGGAAGAGAAAGATACAAATTTGGTTTTAAAAAAGCCCATCAGTATTCCAGGAGCTGCCACCACTTCCTGAAAACAACACTGTTCATCTCTGTAATGAGAAACTACAGTCACAATGACTGTTTCTTGGGAGGTTGCCCCAGGACTTATACAACAGTCATTCTCAGCAGACAAATACAAGAGACGGACAAAGGTGCTTAGGAGATCTGGGAGGAGGACAGACTGGGAAACGAGCCAGACACCAAGCACAGCAGGGACCAAGCACAGCAAATTGGCCATTGCACTAACAGTTATCTGGACCTGCTGCCCTCAAAACCAGCCATGCTAAGGGACCAGTGACTCATTCATCCAGTAACATCAAAGATTAAATAAATATGATTAGCACAGTATTTATTTTGGTGTTTCTTAATGTATTTGTAATGGCACAACGTATTACTGCTATCTTTATTTTTAATATTATTATTAATTGGCAGCAGGAAAAGGAAAAAATGACACTGGCTGATAGTGCTTTCGAACACTGAGCTTCTGCTTTAGAAAGTGTGCATGCAGTGCAGCAGAGCCCTTGGAGGTCAATACTGCTGAATGGAGCCAAACACAGGCCGAGCCTGACCCCTGGCAGCATCCCCAGCACTGCACAGCCACAAGTGGAGGAGCATGTTTCTTAGTGCCCAGCTCTCTGACATTCTTGGTCATGCCAGGAAATTGATTACCATATATATAAGCCCTCTACTACTACTGGCAGGCCAAGTTGGAGGATAATTCCACCCTGACATAGCACGGTCCTCAGCCTCTCTTTGCCATGCACTGTGCAGGGCAAGAGGAGGTCAGAGATCCTCTGCTCTACAAGATCCTCAGAAGCCACGTAAGACCTGATTGCACAAGAAAAAGGTTTGGGATCAAGGAAAACAGCTGACATCTCCACGGATACCCGCTTACTTCTGCCTGGAACACCAAACTGTATGTCTTACTGTATCGAAAGATGCTTTGACTTCCTAAGAAACAGAGCAGGTTGGACACTCATGTCTTATCTCAGAAATACAAGCTCAAGTCCCTACCTTATATCAGGCCCAAGTAAAGATCTGAAGTTGAACTCTTTGTGTACAAGTTGCTGCTCCATGCAGCACACTATTTTGTATGCACAGTGGCATTTACACACCTCGCTCCTGGGGTGTGGCGAAAGCTACATCCAGCTGAAGCGCACCTCAACCACAGCCAAAGTCTGGGGCAACACGGACATGGTGGAGACCCCGCCAGCTGCACTGAGGATGCTGTTTCTGGGGCTGTCAGTTAACATCTGTCTTGAATGATTAATGGGCAGCTTGTTAACCACGGAGCAGTGTCAGCTCACAGATGGTTCTGTACATGCCTCATGGCAAGATTATAGACACTTCTGGGTTTAGAGACAGCCAGGTAGAACTGATGAGAGAGGTATTACATGGAAATATATAGGACCTAAATGTGCTTGACGAATTTGACCTATATTTGCCAAGGTTATGGCTGCAGTGCTTTTAAGGTTTGAGATTTTTAACTGTCTAGTGCCTCTCCATCAACAAGTTGTTACTGATAAAGCCATCAATACTTTAGTTCAGATTCAGTCACTCATAATCAGATATCATAACTGACACGCTGAAAACACCAGAGTTCAGTTCAGTAATTCACAGAAAGAGTAAACATAGAAAAGACAGGAGCATCCAAGCTGCTCTGTTTCTTAGATGATCACAGTGAGGATTAAAGAACATTAATTCTTTCATTAGTCATCTCATCATAAGGTCAACTGCATCTAAAGGCTATGGAGTATGCTTTTGTGTAACACTGAAATCATCAGGGAAGTATGATTACTGCATCTTATCAGCTTGGAAATGTCAACTGGAGGAAGTGAACCAAGCAAGGCAGTAAGGTTTATTCTACTTTCAGAATTATCCTGAACTTAGAATAGATACTTAGAAAACTGTTAGGAAGAAAAACAGTAATAAATGCATTCCAATTCCAGGAATAAGTTAGGGTTCCAGTATCAGCTAAGTGGGGGAAAAGACTTTTTATTGAACTTCTTCAACACATTAACTCCAGATGCAGGCCAAAGCATTGATCTCTCTATTATTCACTCACTAGTGTTTGTAATGCTAACAGGTAGCAACATTTTTCCTACCTTAAACTGACATCAAGGGCTTATCATTTGTCCTTTATGTAGACAGCAGGACAACTGACACTCTGCAGAGACATTACGAATAAAGCCAAACACCATAGGATTATTAAATACTCCAGATAACTTTCCTCATCTTCCTAAGAGCAGTTTTTGCACACTGTAACTTTCAACAAATGCATTACCATCACAATGACTTGCTGTTGAGGTTTTTAGTCTAAGCACATAGAAAAAAGTGATCCTGTACAAAACGAAAGACTACAGCGTGAAGAACTTTCAGTAACGGTTGCTGACCTTTCACTATAGAAAACCTTTAGAGCAGTGAAACTAGGAATGAGGATTTCTCAGTGGCTGCTAAGGGGTTATGCAGCCTTTTATCTGTATAGTAATTCAAATCCCACCTGGACCAGCATTCATCTTTCAGCCATACTCAGCTGCTAATTACCCTGTTAGAGTTAAGTGACTGCCATAGCCTTGAGGGTGGAAAAAAAATGTTAACTCTCAGTCTTCTTTTGTATAGTCCAATATAATCCCCGTTCTGTGGGATTTTCCAAGACAGCCTCAGCACATGATGCAAGGCACCTGCTCCAGTGGCAATGGCAGTTACAGAACTAGTCAGAAGTTGTTGCTTTACAGCAACAAATTTAGATAGCCTCCACCTGGCCTCACATCTTAACACTCATCAAAACCAGTCTTCTGCTTTCCTTCCCATAGTATGAAGTATACAACTGCTGTCTGTGGCTTTCAGTGTAATCTTCTACTCACACTTTCCAGCAGGCGCCTAAACGTCAACAGACCCTGACATAGCTTTCTCTCTAAATCAAAACCCAACCTTTTCACTATACACCCATCATTAAAATACCGGTCCATGTTCCTGTCATCTCCCTCTTTGACCCGTATAACCTTCTCCTTTATGGCCCCACCATCACTTGCATAAATCTTTTCTGATGCATTGAAAATAATAAAAAGGCATGAAACAGAAGGTCAATGTTTGTAAGGAAAGCAATGTCTAAACCAATCTGCATAGAGCTATTGTGTTCTGAAATAACACAGACTAATGGATATATGCTTTCTAATTGCCTGCAATCATGGATAAATAAGAGGCTACATTACTACAGGCTGGTGAAGAGAAACTGTGACTTATTATCTCTATTTGGGCTGCAAGTCATAAAAAAGTCAGAATAAATTTTGAATCCGTCAGTGCTTGACACTTCCAGAAGATAACGGATACTGGCAAAAGGAGCCCCCAGAGATTATGAATACAAGCAATTAGCATCACCTATTTAATATTTTCAAGATATTCTGCAATGGGAACAGATAGACAATGTGTTTATAATTTAGTCAAAAGCATTAGAATGCAGATGGTCAGGCAAAATAGGTTTCAAACTCAGTAATCTGTTACCCCTTTTTAGGAGTTTATTCTTCACATCCTCAAAAGCATTACACATTAAAATCTAATTTCAAACAGTCTTTAATGTAGATGCCTTTTCTACACGTTTGTGCGTTTTCCAAAGTTTGTCTGAACAGACATTGCTGTTTTGTGTGCAGAGGTGTGCAACAGTACATAACACTGAGGCATAAAACCTGGCCTCTATACATTAAAAATCCAACCTTAATACTTGGAAAAGCCTTATCAAAGAGAGGCATGCCAAGTGCAGGAACTTACTGCTTTCTTCATTTGCTGGGATACACGTTTAGGGCAGGGCCCTGAAGGTGCTGCTCGTAATTCAATTAAGCACGAGTTGATTTAAACAGCTGACTTGGCTCATTGATTCTCCCAGTACCACCTATATGCATACAGCATAGCACAGGATTAAGAGTTCCACAGAATGTCAGCCAAAATGTGCAGACTGTCACACTGCTCAGACTAAGAGAGAAGTGAAACAGGAGTATATGTGTTTATATATTTATGTACATATGTTTGCATACATATCACAGAATCTTAGAATCCTATAATGGTTTGGACTGGAAAGGACCCTAAGGATCACCAGTTCCAACCCCCTTTCATGGGCACCTTCCACTGGACCAAGTTGCTCAAAGCCCCATCCAACCTGGCCATGAACACTTCCAGGGATGGGGCAGAGACAGCTTCTCTGGGCAACCTGTGCCAGTGCCTCAGCACCCTCACAGTAAAGCGTTTCTTCCTAATAGCTAATTTAAATCTCCCCTCTTTCAGCTTTAAGCCATTCACCCTCATCCTGTCAATATATGCCCTTATAAAACCAACATAAACATACGTTATACATATAATACATAATATCAATATGATGTAATATAATTACAAGGAATTATGATTACTAATCATATAACTATAAATGTAAATATAATTAATACATAACATATTGTAGAAACAATATAAACACACAGTTGAGTATGCATGTTTTACATGTTTATAGTATCATGAGCGTTGGGTATTTCATCAAAGTGACGAAGTTTGAGCTTTGCCCTGATGATACTGATGAGTTCCTAGCCACAGATTAAACAACTGCAACCATATTTACAGACATCTCCCGAATGGATAAAATGGGTAATTTTCCCTACTCCTGCTCTGGAGAAAGGAGCGTGATTACACAAAACAGCAAATAGCCCTCTAAGTGAAGCAACCCCTATCCCATTTGAATTTGAGCATTGGTAATATAAATTGTTTTGTGATTTAAGATGCTACCAGTAAATTTTGAAAATAGGGACATAAGTATCTATCTCTACAGCTTTCATCACAATCATCTTTGTATCTCGGCTAGAACATAAGGCCAGTCAGCATGGAAATGGCTGAAATTTGTCATTGCAAAAGACATCTCCTAAGACATTCACGGGGTTTCAGGTTTTGGCAGGAAATTCCACACATCTTGACAGAGATGGCACATTTTCACAAAAGGACTTTCCTTTCCTGTTTCCACAGAAACCTCCAGAAGTTACCACCATGTACAATGGGAACAGAAGTGGCAAGAAAAAGGTAGCACAGGATCCTTTCCTAATATGCTGTTGATCTTCTGCAAGCATTTCAGGAACTAGTTTCATCTTTCCACGTCTTGATTATTCCAGCTGTAAAATAGGGATGACCATCCCCAGCTGTCCTTTCTAACATGCCATGAAATCCATGCATAAAAGCTAATATTTAAATATCACCCAAAATCCACTAAAATCTATGGAAAAAAAGAAAAAAACAACAGTTACTTTGGTGGGTGAGTTTGGATTGAGTGCTCTAATTTAGCTATTTTTATTTTATTATTTATATTACTACTAGACATACACATAAAATATATACAGATTCCATATTTCATGTGTCTTAGATTTTTATCACCTTGGTCACTGAAGCCATTAAGGTGAGATAAGTCAGTTTTAATTACATGTATTTACAACTATATTTCTCAGCTTACACATCATGAGTGATATTTCTCACTGAATGAATTTTCAGACTGGTAACAGAAGCTAAATGCATTTTCCTTTAAAAGTTTGTGTAATCTGTGAAACACAAAGGCATTAAGCAGTTATATTTTCCTGAATCACGGTGTCTTTTGTAACAACAGCTGTGTATTCAGTTCAACAGTGAAACTCAAACTGTTTTGCTCATGAAAATGGAGCCAAATAACCAAGTGCTGGAATGAGTTGCAGGCTATTGAAAGCGGACAGTTGGCTCATTAAATGTGCCCCCCATGAATGATGTCCCTTCCCTTTATATTGGCATTGAAATAATCCAGATTTACTTTGCATCCTACAAAGTATTTTTAGGGCCTTCTATGAGCAAAATAAGATAAGATACAGGAAATACATTCCACAAATATAATACAATTTGTTAACAAGTGCAAACCTTCAGCATTTACCAAACAAATGCATGTAGTTTTAGGATAAATGACTTTCAGTGTACTTACTTATAGGATTTCATGTGGGTTTACCACCACCATTAAACTGCTGCACGTGCATCAGAAAATTTATGAAATTTTGGCAATACTGAGAGGAATGATTGCCTCTGTTTTTCAGATACAGGTGGGATCACAGCCTCCCTGAAGGCAAAGGGAAAATTCCAGTACATATCAATGAGAAAATACTTTAGATAGGGAATTCAAGCTCAGAAACAGTAAATATGGCCAAGATGAATTGACACATTGTAATTACTTCTCAATACAGTCGTATGCAACTATGACTCTTCTTTTTCCTTTAAAGAGTTTAGTTTTATTATCTTCTCTGGTTGTCTTCAGCAAGTCTCACCCTCAGTTTCACTCTATGTAGCTCAGATCTTTTTACACTTTCCTGTTTTCCTTCTCCAGGCTTTGGCATTTTTTAATTGTGTATTAATTTAACTGCTTCTTGCCTTGCACATACTTCCATAAAAATCTTTAGTTATATAAACCTCTGTTTTGTGGCAGGACTGTTTACTCTTTGCACGTAACAACCAAGCAGCCTGGTCTCTGACTAGGATATTGACACTGGACCATGACAAAAGGGTTCTAAAAGATTTGAGTCAGTCAAAAAAGTTCCTTCAGAGCAAGTTCTGAGCTGATAAGCAAAAATACTGAGCTGCCTTTTGAAGGGCCCATTGCAAGTACTACATGAAAGAGTGATTTAATTACTGCCCCAAAACCACAGAGCATTTAATGAGTGTGATAACTTTAACAGCTCTTGAGGGATGTATAAATTACTCCAAAACCCCTCTGCTCCTCAGATCAGTATAGAATCTGGAGAGCATAGCAGCAGCGTAGGGACATAATGTGTTCCAACAGCATCCTGGACAGCACAAGGAAAAGCATCACCAGCAGGTTGAGGGAGGTGATACTTCCCTCTACTCAGCACTGGTGAGTTACATCATACAAACACAGAATGGAAGTGACCCTAAAGATCATCTAGTTCCAAACCCTCTGCCATGGGCAGGGACACCTTCCACTAGACCAGGTTGCTCAAAGTCCCGTCCATCCACAACTTCTCTGAGCACCCTGTTCCAGTCCCTCACCACTCTCTAATACTCTTATTTAAAAAAGGGAGTGGGGGGGAAATGTGTGACAACTGCAGCTGAAGAAATGAGTGAGAATGTCTGAGAAAAATAATCCTGCAGACACCCAGGTCAGTGCAGATGAAGGTGGAGGAGGTGCTCCAGGCACCGGAGCAGAGATTCCCCTGCAGCCTGTGGTGCAGATCATGGTGAGACAGCTGTGCCCCTGCAGCCCATGGAGGGCCCATGGAGGGCCATGGTGGAGCAGATCTCCACCTGCAGCGCATGGAAGAACCCAGGCTGGAGCAGGGGGATGTCCGGAGGAGGCTGTGACCTTGTGGGAAGCCCGCACTGGAACAGGCTCCTGGCAGGACCTGTGGCCCTGTGGAGAGAAGAGCCAGTGTTGAACTTCTACAAATAACTTAGTTTCCTCAAAAAGAAACAGACTAATACACAATATTCAACATACCTGTGGAAAGAAAGACTGAAGAATAATGTGAGGACATCTCAACAGATTACATTAGTACAAAGACTGAAATTAAGACGACTGGATTACAACTTGACTTCTTTAAAGCTGAAAGGAATTTGGATGCATCATTCCAATAGATATCTACCTCTACTTCTACAAAACCCTAGGAGTCTGCTCCTCATAATGCAGAAAAAGCCTGACAGCACTCACAGTAATCATAGGGAATTCCCAGATTTGCCATTACTGATGGGAAGTGCTCACATTCTCCTGCAGAGTTCAGCAGAGAAGTCAGTCAATGGGTGTTTAACTCTGGCTGGCATCCTCTGCACTCACTCCTGCAGTTTCACTGCTCCTGCCTCCTGCCAGCACCAACTCCAGAGCTTTTTTCTGCAGGGCTGGCAGCTGCCTCCATGTCTCTGCTCCAGCCAGTGCTGCACAGAGACATCTCTGAAGTGCTGGCAACAGAACTCAAAGAGATTCCAGTGGGCAGGGGAGATCTCCTGCCAGGCTAAAGGAGCAAAGGACTGAGGGAAAAGGAATCACTGGGCTATGTAATCCTGTCTTTTCATGTCTGTATAAAGGACAGTGGGAAGCATGTGCTACCAAAGGAAAGAATTTTCTCTCATAAAGTGGCACAATTCTTTCTGTAAGCCTTTCCATGCTCTCAGAAAGAAGTAACTTTTTCTTCTCAGAGTATCAAAAGGAGTCTGCCAGGGGTGACAAAAGAAAGGTAGAAGTTAACCTCCTGACATGGCAATAAGATAAGCTAGTATGAAGGAAGATTATACTGCAAAGACCTTCTAGGACTGAGAAGAAAATTGTCTCGGTTCAGTAAAAAAGAGGAGATGCAACACCAGAGGATTAAGAAGTGAGAGAACATGGTAAAAATTACAGATCAGGGAGACCCCTTCGCAGCCACACTTTGAATAAACAAAGCTTCAGGGGTCACAGCAAGAGGCAAGAATAATTGTCAGGACATGACTTAGATCATAACAGTCAGAAGAGAACTGTCAGGCCTAGGAGCTGCTGTGCTACATGCAGTAAGACCTGAACACCATCACGTGGGTAAAAAAGAAAGTAAAGACAAACAAAAACATGAGTTATGGATGGTATTCAAAGTCGTATTTGTTGATAACAGCAGCCAGGAGCAATGTCTAGTGTCAAGAGGAAAAAACATGGAAGGAAGCCTAGCACACTCTTGGCAGCAGAAAAGATTCAAGAAACAGAAGTGAAGAATCAGGAAACGGGGGGAAGCGGGGCTAAGTGTTTATTGGATTTGGGAAGAGGAATGAGAGTTTCAAAAGCAGTCTTTCAGTCAAAGAGACAACAATGAAACACAGGCCTTCATGTCCGCGATGATAACCACAGACAGCAACATGAGCAGCTTTAGCTGATGGAGGAAGGAATGTACCATACTGAAGGAGATGTAGGATGTAATTAGAGCAGTTCTGGATAGCAGGTTTGGAGATGTTAGAGATGAGAGGAATGAAACAGATGACATGATAGTTACAGGAGGGGAATCCAACTGGTGTTTTCATGACAGGGAAGGTCTGTGACTACCTTCATTTGAGAAGAAACTTATGGACTTTGAGAAACAGAAAAAGAAGACAGGATGAGGTAGACACATGATGGGGAGAGAGGGGATAATAATGAGAGAGGAAGGAAGAGAAAGGATGAAGTCAACATTTGTGTGACAGCAGAATGAGAAGTCAATGTGGAAAAAAAGGTTGATGACAGAAGAAATTTGTGCTGTATTTTAACTGGCTTTTCTGCAGAAGCAAATGAGGTGGTTGCAAACGAGATTGAGACTATTTTCTCAAAGAAAGAGAAGCAGACAGTGAAATCCAAATAAAGCAAGTCATGTTTTTTGTATCAGAAAGACTAGATGTAGATCTGTGAGTGAAGACATGAGGACATAGACAGCTAAAATGTCAGATTAGGTATCAGCAGGGAAAAGTAGCTCAAGGGTGAACATGATGATGTAGAAGTGATAATCTCTGCCCTATAGTCAATGTCTTATCGGTAATCAGAGTTAGCATTTCTCATTACAGCAGTACAACTGAAGTCTAAAGACTGATCAGAAAGCTTCTCAAATCAGTGTGGTCATGCACTAAACAAATGGCTCTCGAAACCAAATGAACCAAGCAGGAGGGGAATCAAAATACTGAATGCCTCCTTCAGGGTGTAGCCTTGCTCTTCTTATTATCTCCTAACATTTTCCTCTCCAGAAAGTGCACTTTATTTTCAGTTTCCATTCTCACGAACACCTCCTTAGCCTTGTGCTCAAAATTTACAAAGCTTCAGCTCCTCAGCTCTGGGAATTCTCTGTCTTTCCTCTGAATATTAGTTACATAATAGCTTGAGCTAAGCAATCAAAGCAGTGATAGGTCAAAAGGAAGATTTGCCTGAGGTGATGCAGGAAGTTGATGGCAGAGCTTGAAGCTAAATACACATTTCTCTGCTATTCAGATAGCACAAAACCCAACAGAGCCTCCTTCACTGTTTAGATTTTGTTGGCTTTTTTTCAAAGCAGCACTGTTTCTGAAGCCAATGCTACAAAATGCAATGGCATTGAAACAGCTAATAAACGAAAGATATCCCCAGATGGCACTGCTTTCTAGCCATCAATGGCATTTCCATTATATTACTAATAAATTATATATCTCACAATCAATATTTTCCACATCCCTACCGTAGTTCTCCATTTCATTTCAACTGCCTATAAATCTGTATGGTTGTTGAGAAGAGATAGTATGTGAAGACCAATCTTCCCTTGGACTTTACGTTCATCACCTTCAAAACACTCAAATCGAAAGAAGCCAGAGCTCATTGGTACCAACATTTCTAGTTGTAAAAGATGAACTTGAGAGGCACTGTTCGATCCCCTCACATCAGTTTTGTGGGACAACTATTGAATATATTATTTGGTAAGTGGTGGTGACAGCAAATACAGCACCAAAATTTGAAGGGATGATTTAAGCATTTTTGGCATTGGAGAACAGTGTAACATTTACCTGTCAGCAGTGCAGGATGCAGTAAATAGGCCAAGCAAGGAACAAAGAGAGTCAGGACTCCCAAGGACCACTGTCCAAGATGACACCAGTTACTAAGATTACACCTATCTCCAGCACTTCAAATTGCCACCCTTCAGGGCCTGTTTGGGTTACAATTTATCTGTGATTCCTTAAGGAAAGGGATTGTATTGGAAAGGTATTGCAGCATTACTCTCCTCCATGCCATGACAACTGTCTTAGGAATTTCAGGATTTTTCTCCAGTGAGTTTATCTGGCATCAGCTTCTTGAGAAAATGCCTTCAGAACTGAACACGAAGCATGAAGTACTTCCGATCTGAAAAATTAAATAGGTGTCTCATGAACAAAAAGGATGCTTATGAGTTATACTGATATTCATTACTACTTGTATTACACAGAGTCTAGGTGCTACTGCTCGTAATGAAGATGCTTTTACGCTACCTGGTATTAAAAGGGAGCAAAAAGGCTGTTCTATCCCTGGACATTTATTGTCTAATAAAATTGACAGCTGATAGATCCAGACAGACGGGGAAAAGAAGGGCATTAATGAAAGAATAATGATCAGCACAATGGTAACATCCCACCTCAGATTTCTGAAGTTCCTATAAGCATGAAGAATGGTTGCTGAAGGGCAATTACAGTGAAATTACGTAACGCAGAGGCAAGGCTGTATGCATGTAGAGCAATCTGGGTTTCCACTGCTTTTTAAGGTCATTGGAAACTGCTTCTTTAAGAGAAATGTTTACAGAAGTTGGTTTTCTTGCACAAGTCTTGGTTAACATTGTGAGAGCTTGGGTTCTCACTCAGCATTAATGCTTGATGTAATGGATTACACATTCTAGGCTGATTTTGACATCAGATTAACATGGTTTGCTCTGGTTATTTCTGCGAGCATTCCAAACACACACATACTTTGAATTCATAACAGCTTACAGGTCTTATATTCAAACTTAGGCACACGTTTGCCACTTGGATAAAAACTGAGCTCTGACTAGGAGCCTCCTCTTAGGGACTGCAGCATTTACAAGGACATTTTAACCCCGCTCCACGTAACAGAACAGTGTAACACAATTATTTCTACAAGCAGCTTTGCCCAAAGTAGAAGATGAAAATCGAGACAAGCTTGTCTTAGGCTTTGGGGTGATCTCAGGTAGTACCTGATAACGCGCCTGTGTGTCTTAGACTTTTATTTTACAAGGCACCAGACTGCATTCCATCCACCCCGTAACTGCTTTTCTCAGAGCAGGCGCTGGTTATAATGGCTCAGGTGAGTACTCCTTATCAGAGCCGCGGGACAGCCTAGATGTGAAACGAAGCAGGTACTGCCCGTACTCCAACTAAAGGTAACTTGTGCTATTTGCGAGTGAAACCTCTGACGGACAACCAGCCCAAGCCGCCATGGTTTGCCTTCAGCTAAGCCGCAGGGCGTGGGCACGGGCCCGCTGCCTGCCGACACGCTCCTCAGGCTGGGGTTCATCACGACGCCGCCGGGACTCGCGGCCGGCCGATGGTGCCGGGGCTCCCCGGCTGCGCCCGGGGCTCTACCGGCCCCTAGGCGGCACCGCCCCCGGGGCCACGGCTGCGCCCCCGAACCGCACACGAGCACACGAGCACACGAGCACACGAGCACACGAGCACACGAGCACACGAGCACACGAGCACACGAGCACACGAGCACACGAGCACACGGCAGAGCCGCCGCCAGCCGCGGCGGCAGGGCCGAGGCGCCTCGGCGGCGGTGCGTGCCGGGAGCAGGAGGCGGCCCGGCCGGGTCACGCCCGCCCCCGGCCGCGCCCCCGCCCCTTCCTGTCATGGCAGCGGGCGGGCCGGCGGAGCGCGGTGAGGCGGCGCGGCCCGGCGACCCCCGCACCTGAGGGCCCGTCCGGGCGGCGCGGAGCGGGAAGGTTCCCCCAGCGCGGAGCCGGCGGCAGGAGGTGACTGAGGGCGCCGTGCGGGCCCCGGGGAGCGGCCGCCTCGCAGCCAGCCCAGCGCCGCTGGGACGGGACGGGACGGGACGGGACGGGGCGGGTCCGTGCCTCCCTGCTGCGCGGCCCCTGCAGTGTGAGCCGGCCGGATGCGGGCGGGAGCCCTGCTGCTAGCCCCGATGGGGCTGGTGGAGAAGCCGCTTGTCCCGGCGTGGCCCAGGCAGCCTCGGCCCCCGCGGAGCATCTCGGCGGGGCGTTCTCCCCGCCAGTGAGCCGCTTCTGCGGGGAAAGCGGCCGCGGAGCGGGTGGGCCCCGGCGGCATGCCGAGGCTGGGGGAAACGGGCAGGGTAATACTTGTCCCGCAGTGAGGCGAGCTCGGGGACGCGTACCCGCGGAGGGGCTGCCAGTGAACTGCAGATCCCCGCCGGAGTGCACTGGTCTCCGGGTGCTCACGGGCATATCCCGCTCTAATAAGGCGTGGGGAAGTGGTGTGCAGCAGCCACCCATCCCTGAACAGCGGGTAGAGAAGGCCCACGTAGCACGACGTGAAGTCAGCAGGCACAGCGGGCTGCAGGCAGGAGAGCGTGGTGTGATTTTGACTCGTGGTAGGGCTCCAAAAGATTAGTTTCCACCGAGCTGCACAACAAGATAGCAATCCCACCGTGGCTTTCTTATGATAGTAAGTAATTTACTTTTGTAATTGTGCAGATAAAACCGTAATTTCCTGAGTCCCACAAAGGTATTTGTTATACATCAGTCACATCAGTTGGCTTTCAGCACGACAATTCCAGGGAGGAAGGAAAGGGAAATCCTATCACGTTCCTTTTGCTTTCCTTTGTAGATAACGCTGAAGTACCTGCTTCCAAGCTTTCCGCCGCTTTTCTCCTTTAACTTCCCCTTGGGGTCAGCTGGCCGTCAGTATGCCTTCTACCAAGAACACCTCAAAACTTTTCCTGGCCCTCATTTCACTGCTGCTGATGCTGCCAGTAGCTGAAGCCCTGGATGCAGGAGATACCATTGCCGTCCTACTAGGCCTTGCCATCAGTGTCATTGGATTCTGTGCCTGCCTTGGCTTGTATGCAAGGAAAAGGAATGGGCAGCAGTGATTTCAAGAAGATGCTCAGATGAAGTGAATTTCCAAACATGGCTTGGGGTTGAGATCTGGGGTGTGAGACTGAGCTTTGGTACTGGCTGACTTTCAGAAACCATGTAGTAGATATTTTTGCAAACCCCTCTTACTGTGAAAGGCAGCAGTATCAAGACTGTACACAGTAAAAGGGATTTGTAGGATCTGTCCTTGTGACAGTAAGATGGTTTTATATTGCTTGTGTTTAATTGTGATTAAATACTTTCTTAGAGAAGGATAAGAACTTTCTGAATGGGGAAGGAAAACTACAGTGGTTCACAGTAAATGTTTATAAATGGAACATGTGTGGGAGACCATCAACAAGTTCCTCAATTTTGGTTTCAAGGGTTAATCAGGAGGATGCAGCTGTTAATCTTCTAGTCAGAACGAGAGAGCTTTGGAAGTACTCCTGACTAGATAGCTAGTGAGTAGACTGCTTTGACTTGTGTGCACATGCTCACATTCTTCATAATGACAGTTAACACCTAACAGGTCACTTCTGTTACAGGGATGAGACTTCAGAGAACATTTAAACCTTTTTTTTTTTTTGCTTATTTTAGAACATGCCTCTCCTGTAGCCTGTGTTCTGGTTACCAAGTAGATACACTTAAGAATGGAACCAGTATTTTTCTTTAATGTGTATTTCACAGAAAAGTACATGTAAGGCTACATAAATTGGATTAGGGATATGGGTTTTTTCTCTACATTTTTGTACTCAGCTTTCTATTAGGCACACCAGGTTTAAGGCTTATTTCATTTGGTGTTTGTAATTTTTTCCCCAAAACAGGAGTTAATGAGGAATTATGTGTAATACTTCTGCATTAGGGGGCCATTAGAATTATAACGAGACAGTTGTGCACATACTTCTTTTGGAAATGTTGTGTTAAAATCCTGGTTTTAGTCAACAGGGCCGTTGTTCTTAAGTGTCTTCCTCATGACAAACTTATGCTGCTAGCTAAGTGTTTAGGCTTCTTACCTGACTGCATATATGCTCCAAAAAAGATCAGCACCAAAACCAAAGTAAAAAATCCTGATGCAAAATGGGTGATGTTAGTTGTCTTACTTTGTTCATGCACAGTCAGATTGTGTGGTGTATGGTTAAAAGACTGCTCAGTAGCATATCCAGGACCCTTTCTTAAAGTACCAAAGGTGAGATGGCACAGCCAAGAATGTCTACCACAAGTCCCTCTGGCTTGTTAGGATGGTCTGTCTTCCGCTTGAGCGCAGTCTGTAGCAGCAGCAGGGTAAGGAGCACAGGAAGGTGAGCTTTCCACAGTTTGCAGAATTTCCTTCTGATTTTGTGGTGTGAACGCTGCCACTTTTGCTAGAAATCTTGGCTTTTATCTTTCAGAGCTGGGGAAGAAGGTTAAACTTGATGCAGTGCCACATATTTTGGTATTGTTCCTCCCTCTGTGTCTCTGTTCAATAGAGCACAAAGCACAATGGCTGGAGGAGTTGTCAGGCAGGGCTGTAGTGGGTGGCCAGATCATGTTGTAATCCAAATCGTAAGATTTCTGTATGCCATTTGTGACTGGTTTGACTTTGCTCTCCAGCCTCTGAGGAGTCAGAAGCCCTGGTGATTTCAGTCTTGCAGTTTATACCCCTCTCATGGTTCATGGAGGGAGGAAGGTAAAACAAAAGCTTCTGAAATTGTGTGGAGTTAAAACTACAGGACTCCACTCAGCAAGCCACAAGAATGTAGGTTTCTGCTCTGAAGTTACAGGGATAATAATGGTCACAAAGTTACTCTGATGAGATTTAAGTCTTGCCAGATAGCTCTTGAACCCTTTTTGTGACTTCCAAAAGGCAGAAAGGGACATAGTGCACAAGTATTATGTACAGGTGAAATTTACAGCCCTAAGAAGAGCTTCAGCCAGTAGTGTCACCTTTGAAAGCTGCCTAGTAGCAGTAGATGATCCTGAATCTGATTTTTCAACTGGGTGGATGCAAGCACACATAAAGTGTGATCTTCCATGTTCCAGCTTGGCTAAACTATTACCTTGGGGAAAACAAACAACAACCCACAAAGCCACCACACCATTAACTTTATATTTTCCAAAGTTAGAGAATTTTGCCAATTTTTCAGAAGAGTATTAAATACTGCTCTCTCAAGAGAATAGATTTTATCACAAGCAGCTTTTCGCAGACTTTTTTATCTTTACATTGGAAAAGATCCCTGGCAGTAGCTTCACAGAGCTGTGCAATAGTTTCATTGCAGGAGAGCTAAACTTTAGCAGAGTAATTAGCATCAGGCGACAGGGATATGTGGAACTGTGTTCTTTGCCCGAAGCTCTATGTTCTATTGAAAGGTGTTTGCACAGTGTAATGGTGTTGTTTCCTGGGTTCTGACAGAAGCTTTATTGTTAAAGACTTGCATTTGTTAATGGCTTGAATGTAAAATTGGATACCCCTGGTTTTCTTTTGTCTTAATAAACTTTCATGTATGATTTGTCATCAGCTTGATAAAGTAATTCTTATGAAAAGGAAAATCGGGATGACACGAAATTAAACTGCTTAAATTACTTACATTAAATGCTTTTTTCTTATATACTTTTGCCTATGTTAGGTGACTTTACAAACTAATGTGGCCTTTTGGTCCTGTTACTTGTTTATCTCATTTCAATACAAGTTAGTTCAGAGCACTTCAAGGGGGCTGGTCCCCTTACTTTGAAACTGGCAGCTTGTGTTGTGAAGAAGCCTGTTTCTCTGGTACAAGGTAAACTTGGTGTATTTATTTTTCCTTTTGAATGTGATTTTTACACATTATTATTATGTAGTTGCCTTTATACCAGAAGAGCCATTTATGGCAATTTTCTAGTTGGAAATCCAAGGATATAAAGGACCATTTTCTTTTTTCTAAAGAAAAATTATGTTCTAGTGCTTTACAATTATTTGAATTATACATTTATATATTTTTTAGGCTTCAGAAGAGCTTGTTTTATCCCAGCATTTTATGATAACAGAGTTCTAGCTCATGTGGGACTTGAGCTAGTACACAAAGCAGTTCACCACACACTAAACTAATACCATTAGTGGCTGTCTTTAGAGCAGAAAGCCAAGACAGCCTGACAATGCCTTCCTCTTAACAAATACAACCTACCCTCTAATTAGTGCAAGAAAGCTGTCAGTCATGAACGAGTAGCTTTTGACTGCTATGATTTCCATCTGCTTTAATAGTGTAGCTCAAAACCAGCCATCCTACAAACATTTAACAGTCGGTGTACAGTCCCTTTGTAAATGGACAAACCGTTTTGCTCTTCATGGTGTACCTTCAGGCACTACACACCAGCTAGGCATTGCCATTCTGTTGGGTACAACAGTACGTGGGGCCAGAACTCTAAACACTTCACCCAGTCCCTAATGCCCTTGCTTCCCTTTGTGTATGAAAACTGATACAGAACTGCTGTGAACCTTTTCTCCTACTCAGATAAATCCTGCTGCCAGTGGTGCTGCTTTAACACTATTGTGAGACTTGGCAGTTCTACGGCACCTTCTATCTGAGAACCCTTATATGCTTACAGGTATTAATGTTTGCAACCCTATCGTATGCTTTGATGAGTGGAACAAGTAGGAGAGTCACTGAGTTGCAGAGGTGTCACAGGAAGTAGGTTATATCTCCAGGAAGCTCACTATGATTTCTGGAGGGTGTTGTGCTTGTGGTTCTTGGCCACCATGTCCCTTCCCATGACAGCTGCCCCTGGACTAGCTTAGAGACTCCTGTGTATGGACTAGATAAAGCCTGAAGCCTTGATTCCTCTTTCCATGAAGCTGTTTACATAAGCTTTGTGAGAAGGGAGCAGGGAGCTGGGCTTACCATTTGTAATAACATAAAACATGACTAAATGGATGATTTGTAATAGGTCTGTTACCATGGTAGGTGCTTTAATTATTATATCACAGAAGTAACCTTTCCATTCAGTTTTACATCTGATGAAAGGTTTGGCAGATCTCAGCTGATACAATGACAAGAGGTTGTTAAGAGTGGTGGAAAGGAGGGCTTGGATCTGTTTGTCCTTGCAGTTCACACCTGAACAAATTGTTAGGAAATGACCTGAAGTCAACAGAAACACAGGCTGTTCACTTGATTAGAAAATTAAGACCACTAATTCAGAAACAAATGCAGAAACTTACTGGGTGAGATCGATGTGACCAATCACAGAATCACAGAATACCAAGTTGGAAGGGACCTCAAGGATCTCCAATCTTTCTTGGCAAAAAGTGATCTAGACCAGATAACACCCTATCCAGCTGAATTCTGAAAGTGTCCAGCATCAGGGAATCCACCACTTCCATGGGGAGATTATTCCAATGGTTGATTGTTCTCATGAAAATTTTTCCTCTTGTGTGCAACTGCAATATCCCTGGAAGTAACTTGTACCCATTATCCCTTGTCTTTTCCATGTGACTCCTTGTAAAAAGGGACTCTCTGCCTTCTTTGTAGCCACCCTTTAAATACTGGAGCATGGTGAAAAGGTCTCCCTGAGCCTTCTTTTCCCCATGCTGAACAGACCCAGCTCTCTTGGCCTTTCCTCACATGGCAGGCTTCGCAGCCCTTGGATCATGTTTGTGGCCCTTCTCTGAAGATGTACAGGACCCAAAACACTTAATTCCTGCTGAAATCAGAACTTGCAAGGGACAAGCTGTTAGCACATTAGATATTGACCACACTACTAAGCCTTAAATTGCTAAAGAATGTAAGCAGTTTTGAAACTATGAAGATTCTCAGTTCACATGAATACAGAGTAGCACCTAAATACTACATTTCCAATATTCATAGAATCATAGAATAGTTAGGGTTGGAAAGGACCTCAAGATCATCTAGTTCCAACCCCCCTGCCATGGGCAGGGACACCTCACACTAAACCATGTCACCCAGGGCTCTGTCCAGCCTGGCCTTGAACACCACCAGGGATGGAGCACTCACAACTTCCCTGGGCAACCCATTCCAGTGTCTCAGCACCATAACAGGAAAGAATTTCCTCCTTATATCCAGTCTAAACTTCCCCTGTTTAAGTTTTAACCCATTACCCCTTGTCCTGTCACTACAGTCGCTGACGAAGAGTCCCTCCCCAGCATCCCTATAGGTCCCCTCCAGATACTGGAAGGCTGCTATGAGGTCCCCACGCAGCCTTCTCAGAAAGCAAGCTTTCCAGCAAGCAAGCTGGAATTTACATACCAAGCTATGGTATGGTAAATACCATAAAAGCACATCTACTTTTAAATAAAATTAAAAGAACAATAAAATTCTATAAATATTTAAAACCTTTCCAGATGTTGTACTTATCTTGTCAGCTCCATTTGTCTGTAATGAAATTTGAATATACGTGGAAGGCTCTGTCACATTCAGGTGCAGGCACACTAGACAGCATAGCCTTTTGTTTCTGGATCATTCATCTCATTAGAGCAGAACAGATTTTCATGAGCAAAGAGACCTGTATAAGAAGTGAAGGCCTGAAGGTGGTGTGGTACCCAGCAAATCTAGGAGTTGCGACCACTAGAGGCAGAGAAGAATGAATTGTATCCCCAGACATGCTACTGTATAAAACTAGAGCTTGCTGCTGCCTTGGGTTAAAGCTTTGTGTTCTGCTTGAGCTTTCCTGTTGGTTTTATTGGTTGTATTCCTTCTCACTAGTCTTTGCCTCAGAAATTTCAACTGAAACCAGCACTATTATCAGCTTTCCCAGCTGCCATTCCTTCAAGGCACTAAAATGTTTGCACACATCTTCGTACTGCTACTCTTCACTTTGCAACTATAAAAAAAGCATGAAAATCACCTTCTCTTTTTGAATGGAGTCAAAATGCCGCAGCGCAACACAGTTCTATAAAACTAGAGAAGGGTCTGTCTTTTTCTTCTGTTCTGCTCTGTTTGTGCAGCTATTTGCACACATTGTGATGATACTAATAATAAGCAATCCAACTGCACATCCCTTCTCTACCCGCTCACAAAAAAGCAGCAGTCCTAAAACATTACCGATTTTAATCTTGGCACAATTAAAGTGAAGAAAATTGTCACTTTTATCAAAATACGTTCCCTTGCCATTGCATGAACCACCTGTGAAATGAGAACGTCTTTAATTAATTCTAGAACTGTTCAAGGGCATTCTCTGCCGACTTTTTTCTGAGCTCAGAAGGCTGTGGAAATGACAGTCAATACCTGAACTTGTTTCTCAGACTTTAACCTAACAAACATGATGCTTGATAAGAAACATGGTAGCAGTTTTAAACTTTGTATCTATGCAGATGATCTGCAGGATCAGCAGAAGCCATGTTCACTCCTTTTTTTTTCTCAATAGTACATCTTTATTTCAGTGGCTGCATGATTAGCAAGGAATGATTATGCCTTTTAAAGTGTGACCTTTTCAGTCAGGCTGTTTGTGGTCAGCTTCCAAAAGTCTATCTATCTGAGATTTGGAGGCAGCATAGCATCTATGGTGTCTAGAGTCTGTATCTACAAAAAAAAAAAAACAAACCAGAAAGTCCTTTTTCATCAAAAGTAATATTGCAATGGGCCTTACCTAAGTCCCTTTTCATCTTTTCATAAAAATGAAAGATACTGATTGTGTATCCAGAGCACTTGCCCGGAAGAAACCAGTATTCAGCAATAAACGCCACATAGTCTTGTTTTTCATTCTCTTGTATTTGCAGAAAGAAAACATAAATCCCATAAAAGAAACTATTCTGTGTTAAAAATATGCAGGAAGTGCTTTTCCAAAAAACAGGTCAGTGCTATCTAGTAATAATTATGGCCCTGGTGAAAATCTCAGTGAAGTCAGCTCAAAAGAAGTTACTGTCCTAAAATGAAATCAAGATCTCATAAAGGGGTGGCCAAACTGTGTCCTTTGAAGCCCATACAACTTTGCCACGACCATTTCCCATGCAGCAGGCTGTCCTGATGCTAAGGGAGCTGGATATCCTCAAATCCTGTCTGGGATGTGACAGCTGACTCTCACTGGTTACCAAATGCATGCCCAGGCCACTGTTACCCTCTTGCTCCATGGAACCATCTCCTGCTGTGACAGAAGGCAGACAGGTGATCAGACATTTGTTTAGACATTCAGGAATAGCTGTGTGGCTTGTACATCTTCAACCTTTTTCCATGCCACATTTCACATTTCAAAGTTCAGTATTTTATGTTACACTTTTTTTTTTACAAACCTTGTATATAATCTTTTACAATATGGAATGTGTGTGGGCTGGGGTGAGTCCTTGCATATGAGAGAAGTAGGAAAGCAGAAGTCACTCTGTCAGCTGAAAGGGCATTTGTAAATTGTCCATCCACAAAAGGGGAAAAAAAGAAATCATCTCTGGGAAGAAACCAAGCCAGGAAATGTACAAGGTGACTTCCAGAGGTCCTTTCCAACCTAATTTACTGTATGATTCTATGAAATCCTAGTTGCAAATGGGATGCATAAACAACAGCTCAATTCACTCATATCTTTATGGCAAACAAGGATATATTTGTGGTGAACAAATCTAATCACAGTGTGAACCCATAGGGAACCTGACCACAAAAGCTGTGAGGCTGTTCAGTCATCATGTAAGACCACAGGGAAACCAGATGTACCAGGATTCTCCCACTGAGTCTAGTGAAACTCAATCCCTGAGGCATTAAAATGTTATGGAAAAAAGGGAGCAAATGTAGCATATGTACAGTAATCCTCTTTTCAGGGTGGGATTTTTAGAGATGGGTTTATGGGGCTGGTACTGTACTCCAAATGGAATTCAAGTGCTTCAGTGCAAAGCCCCAAATGTGAATTATCTCAACGCCCGCCCAAGTCAATGTTTTGAAAATATTAAGGTTTGACAGCCCGAATAAAAGACTGTGTTGCACACATAGTTCCCATTGGCATCAGTGGGAGTTTAGGACAAGGTCAAACCCAAAATACAGGTTTGGATGCAATAGTTACGTCGATAGGACAGAGGGGTCCCTGTCATTTGACCAGTAGTGCACCTTGCACCAGATGGTGCTCATGGGGAACTACAGCCACATTAGACTCCATCCCCATCTCTTTCCTTAGGAAAATATTACCTGAATTACTTACTGTGATAACTGAATGCCAAATTTTCATCTGGTTAAAAAAACAGCCTGAAGTTGCTGAAATCAGTGCAGTCATCCTGATTTAAATTCATTTTGAACAGAAATAACAGGAGGCTTCACTCTGACCTTGCACCAGCCCTTATACTTCTGTGTAATGCAGTAGAATTATTCTTGATTTCCATTTATGTGAAAATCTAAATTGGTTCTTAAAATAGATGCTGTCTTTTTTTTTTCTCTCAGCCCGCTACCAGTAAATTATTTGACCTACATCTTAATAAATATTAGAAAAAAATATCCCCCCTCCTTTTATTCCACAAATACGCTTCAGAACTTGTATATTCAATTTAGACTCCATTGTTTCTCTTATCCCCCAAGATTTATCAACCAAGGCAAAAGGAAATCCACAGAACAGCCTACTCTCAAGGACATTATACAAATACAAAGTGCCTCTTCACACACTTTAAATATATGTGTGCTGTACACATCTGATGTACATCAGCTTACCTTTCTACCTTGTTATTAGCATTTCAGTAACGAGCAATCTACTTTGTGTCTATGTCAAACTCTTCCTCAAGAGCTCCCTTCGCCAAGTCTACATGAGGTTCTCTGTACTAAATGAGATGGACTTTGGGTATTTTCTTTCCCTATCCAAAAGTAAAAATGAAATTCCAGTAAAAAAAAGGATTACATGCTCTCAATTTCAGAAGGGCTAGCAAGGGAAATATTATAGCTGTAGGTAGAAATGTAAATCATTCAAAATCTGAACTTTCATAAATTTTGACAGAGGTTTCTCTGCATAACTCCCAATAGAATTAATAGGAATTAAGAATTAAAATCCCTTCTAAAAGGAATACTGACCTTCCAATAGTGAATGTAGAGCACATGATCACCTTATGCACACTACCAAAATAATGTGAAATTGGCTGTACATAATAATTGTCAGACTGCTGCCTTAATATATCATAATGCCAACCATCTTAACTCAGGACAATAAAAATTGCCTGATTTAGTGCAAAACACAGGCCTTGGGAAGCAAATGTCATAGAAACAGAGTGAAGAGGCACTGACAGATATACCTTAAATACACTCTCTTTCATGCAGTAGTAGCTGAGCCATTTGCTTGGTAAGAATTCTGTGTCCTCTTATAGGACTGGGTTTTTGGGTTTTCGTGATCTGGTGTTGAATACCCACTTTCCTTTTGTCCTGTGTTCGCAAAAGCTGCGTTCTGTTTTCACAAGAAATAAATGCTAAGGAAGTAAACTTCATGAGTGAAAGACTGGGTTTTTTCATTTCTGAACCAGCTGATCCCTGCCACCTGCTTACAGTAGCTATTTCTGGTCTTCTTACAAAGACTGAGAAATATGCAGCTTACATGGAACTGGGACATTTATAAAGAGTTTTGTAAGTACACACGTTTCTGTAAACTTACTACAGAAATAACAGAAGCCCATAAACTACACTGGTTCAAAACATTCCTTCTAGGAAGCTCGCACTGAACAGACCATAACAAATCTTTCACCATCCCCTGGTAGAGACACTTTGGAAGTCCTTTCCTGAAACTGCTATATAATCCATTTTTATTCACATTACAGCATACCTAAGCCTTTAACCATAATGCTGAGTCAAATTCTACTGGACTTGTATCTCTTTCTTCGTTTTAGCACTTGGAAGCCAAATGTTAACATCTCAGCATATTCTTAGTACTAGTAATTATTCATCCTCATATTCTTTCTTGTGTTTTTCAATTTCAGAAACCTCTAGTCACACTTTAACATGTAGGTTTTTTATGTTAAAAAGAAGCATTTAGCATTATTTTCTGGTTTGAAAAGTATCTTACTGTATCTGTTCATTAGAAGCTATATTTGAATATCCATATTCCAAATTTAGCAGATTTTTAAGTATAGGTTAAAGGGTTTAAGGGCTGAAAACCTACCTCACTTTAAAATAGTTTTGGTTAAGTAGGTTCAAACTTGTATTTTGAGACTGACAAGTGAAGCAGAAGTCTGAAAGTTTCGTAATTAAGACTATAACATTAGCTCTCTCCAACATCTCAATGTAGCTCCATTCATTATGTAACCAGGTTTGCCTAAATTGGTCAAAAGTGCATTTAAATCTAGCCTTCAGTTTCAGTGATTCTATGTTCTCAATTGCCTCTGTCTGCCTCTGACAGCAGAAAATAACTTCTCACACTCCTGCAACAAGTTTTTTCTTCTGATTTCTTCTTATTCCGGAATGGCCATTAAGTCACCTTCCCTTTTTCACCTTCTACTTCTCTTTCAGCATCACTAAGTTTTCCCAAGATGTGATCTGTGTTTTGGTAACTAACCCACTTGGGCAAATAAGTCATTCTGAGCAATTACCAGCTCTTTTTATCTGAAGGTCTTTCATTTAATTTCAGGCTGTCAGCATTCCATTATGCTCCATGGTTGGCCTTGTGGCAGATCCTTTGAAATTTGAATACACTGAAAAGGTTAGGGAAAAGAAAAAAAAAAAAAAAAGAAAGAAAAACCTTCTCTCTTTTCAATACAGAGCGTGCAGGTTGAAACAGATCTGTCTTGAGGACCCATGATATCAAACAGAATTCATGAGTTTTACATAAATTCCTCAAATTGCCAGTTTTGTTATGCATGCATATTTATGAGGAGATATCCATAATAGAGAGATACAGTATATCAACTAAATGTTCTGTTAGCTTTTGAAGCATTACATTAATACCAAATTTACAATGCAGCCCAGAATTACACAACAGGTATGTTTTACTTGGCTACTGCTACTATCCTGTACTATGAGGGACTGCTGTGTTAACTCATCAAAAGAGTGCTTTTATGTCCAGGTACATACCCTATATTACGAAAACCAGATTAATATTATTTAGATCCCCTATTTCCACATTTTATTTTAGTAATGGAGAGTGCATAAGTTCACTGAGGCTTAATAATATTCTGCAGTGAGGAACTGCAAGAGCTTAAGTGGTGATTTAAGTATCTAAAACATGACTTTGAACAGGATTTAGGACATAAACCCTCCAAAAACGGATCCAGAAGCCACTCACTGCAGCAACAGCAAGACTTAGCAGCGTTCACTTTTCAGCTGATGTTTACACTTTGGACCTAAGGTTGCAAGCTTTCCATGTGCAGAACTGTCCAAGAGTGTGCAGTGCAGAATCTCTGTGCTCCAGATGTGAGGCAGAGAATAACCTAGATGTCTTGCTCCTAGCAATGTCCCTGGAAGAGTCTGGTCTGAGAGGTGTGTCCAGGTTAGGTACATCAGCAGCAGTACTGCGCCCAGTGAATGCACAAATGCTGCAGTAAGCCTACTTTTTCCATAATCACCGAGTAACTAAGTCACACAAAATGAAAGATCTGGAATGCAAGCCCAGTCTTCCACCTCCAAAAAAATCTATGTGTAAAAATGTAAAAGCAATGGCACAGGAGTGTCAGATGTGGACAAATCATGACTGAGATCCTGGTCCCAGCTCCATAATCTAACATCATGTAGTCAACCAAAAAACAAAGCAAAACCAGCACTAAACAATCTAGGTAGCTGGGATCAGATACCATGTGTTTTCTCCTGCCAGCACAGGGTCTTCTCTAGTACAGTGTGACATCCTATTCCTGCTCAGTTTTTTTACCCTTTTCTCTAAATACTATTACTCAAACATTACCTAACTATATACAAATCCTAGTCAAATTAGGAAAAGATACTGCCATTTGCTAAAATTAGGTTGACTAGTTTTGTAGGTGACATTTCAATAAAACATTCATTCTTTCATACCACCATAAAACAGGCAGTGCAGTAGTAAGTTTACATTTACGGTTGCATCATAGAGCTGCATTCATGCAGTTCCTCCTACTATGCCATCATAGTGCTGTTCTGATAGTATCTGCAGAACTCGACCTGTCATGTTTCTTAAGAGATGACCTATCTTTTTCCAGAGGGAGACCGCTCTCTGCATCCTTGCAAGTATAAAACTTGAAATTACTTCTCTTTGTTCTACATATAAATGAGAACATTTCATAGTTAATATCCAAAAAGCTGGCAAAATGGGACCATGACACTAGGTTCTAGGTATCAAATTAGTTACAGTTAATGGGTAACAGTTGAGTTTACACAGGAATATCCAAGAGTATGTCCACTTTCTAGATCCTAAGACCTGAAGCTCACCAGTAGAACATATATTCATATTAGCTGCTTGCAAAGCTAGTGTTCACTCTCCATCTCAGACTTCATAGACTTGAATCCATTGCCTCAATTTTATACATTCAAAGTAATTATCATTCAGCAGTATACTTTAACCAACTTATATTTTCTTTACAAAGCTTTAAATCAATCCAGAGTCATTACACTGTATATGTCAGTATTATTTCATGACTGGAAAAAGGGAAATATAACCCCCATTTTCAAGAAGGGGAAAATGGATGACCCATGGAATTACAGACCAGTCAGCTCACCTCTGTGCCTGGCAAAATCTTGGAGCACATTCTCTTGGAAGGCATGCTAAGGCACATGAAAAACAACAAGGTGCTTGGTGACAGCCAGCATGGCTTCACTAAGGGGAAATCCTGCCTGACCAATTTGGTGGCCTTCTATGATGGGGCTACAGAACTGATGGACAGGGGTAGAGCAGTTGATGTCATCTACCTGGACTTGTGCAAAGTGTTCGACACTGTCCCACACGACACAGAATCATAGAATAGTTAGAGTTGGAAAGGACCTCAAGATCATCTAGTTCCAACCCCCCTGCCATGGGCAGGGACACCTCACACTAAATCATCCAACCTGGCCTTGAACACTGCCAGGGATGGAGCACTCACAACATCCCTGGGCAACCCATTCCAGTGTCTCACCACCCTAACAGGAAAGAATTTCCTCCTTATATCCAATCTAAACTTCCCCTGTTTAAGTTTTAACCCATTACCCCTTGTCCTGTCACTACAGTCCCTGACGAAGAGTCCCTCCCCAGCATCCCTATAGGCCCCCTTCAGGTACTGGAAGGCTGCTATGAGGTCCCCACGCAGCCTTCTCTTCTCCAGGCTGAACAGCCCCAACTTCCTCAGCCTGTCTTCATACGGGAGGTGCTCCAGTCCCCTGATCATCCTCGTGGCCCTCCTCTGGACTTGTTCCAGCAGTTCCATGTCCTTTTTATGTTGAGGACACCAGAACTGCACACAATACTCCAGGTGAGGTCTCACAAGAGCAGAGTAGAGGGGCAGGATCACCTCCTTCGACCTGCTGGTCACGCTCCTTTTGATGCAGCCCAGGATACGGTTGGCTTTCTGGGCTGCGAGCGCACACTGCCAGCTCATGTTCATTTTCATGAAAATGACATCCTTGTCTCTAAATTGGAGAGACATCAATTTGTTAGGACAAGGGGTAACAGGTTAAAACTTAAACAGAAGCAGTTCAGATTGGATATAAGCAGGAAATTCTTTTCTGTCAGAGTGATGAGGAACTGGAATGGGTTGCCCAGGGAAATTGTGAATGCTCCGTCCCTGGTGGTGTTCAAGGCCAGGCTGGACAGAGCCCTGGGTGACATGGTTTAGTGTGAGGTGCCCCTGCCCATCGCAGGGGGTTGGAACTAGATGATCTTAAGGTCCTTTCCAACCCTAACTATTCTATGATTCTATGATTCTATCGTAATTTAAAATTTGAACAACAAATTAGTAGGAAGCCTAAGGTCTTCATGTGAACCAGTCCTATCAGCAAAACCAAATATTTCTAACATTGACACTTAATGTTTTTCCTGAGCACAGCCTAAATGTTCTCTGAATTCTGTCAGTGACATTTATCCTATTTTATCCTATTATATTTAGATCCCCCTCTCAGTATATTGCTAGAAATAGAAAATGCTGTTGCCCAAATAATCTCTTTAATCTTACAACATACAGTCCATTCATGGTTCATCTCTAGCCTAACCTTAAAGGTGGCAGAAAATGGAAATACTTCTTTATCTCAGCTCTACAAAAATGTTTGAGTTGACATATATCCCTAAACTCTAAGAATAGTCATGCAAATATTTCTATGAGCACTGCAGCGTGGCTGTTGATCCATTTGATACTGTACTGATGAATAGGTGTGTGTATGATGAATGATGTTTGTAGTCTGTCAATGAATCAGCATGGTCTTTGGGCCTAACATAGTGCTGTGCTTGCTACTTGCCGTTCTGCCCCTAGTTAGAAAAACCACAGTGACGCACACATCCCAAATACTGTTCAGCGGCACAGCTGAGTGCAGGCAAGCCTGATCACAGAGGGTTCAAACTGGGAAGGGATTAAGACTCCAAGCCATAGCCAGCTCTGACCAGCAGCTGAATCGCCATATGCTGAAGCCTAAGGTATGGACCAGGGTCCCTAGCGAGTGGTAGCCAGCCTGAAAGAACAGCAAGGGAAAAAGATAATCTATTGGGACAAGCAGCCAATGTCTACATTCACAAAATTTATAGGAACCTCACCTGCCTCTGAGACCTCTCTGCTCATGTATCTGACCACTAAAATCAGCCTCCAGGTTTAAAAGACACTGAAGGGGAGGCAATGTGCATAAATTCACTTAGTCATTATATAGCTTCATGACAGAAAGTATATGAAAAATAATGGACCATAATCACTCTCTTCATTAGGCCCCAGACATGGCCTAATAATCTCCAGTGAGCGAGCAGCACAGAAAGAGATGGGAGCAATACCTGCCAGCCTGCCAGCCTGTCAGTTCCCCCGTCAGCCAAAGCAGCATTCCACACATACCCATACATGCTGGAAAACTGTGGAAGAGCTCGGGATAGAGTAGGTTTGCATAACTCATGTAGCCATGTGCATCTCAGACATGAGGCTGTCTAGACTCGATATCAGGTGCATAAAACTGTTGGATGCAGCTCACCTGGAAGAAGTCATCCTTCCCCTGCCTCTCAGTAATTTTCAGGTTCCTCTCTCAAGGCAAGCATTCTATTCTGTAATGTCACTTACCCCATTCATTTTGCTACACAGTGTTCCACTGGAGACTGTAATGGTGATCGGAAAAAAGTGTTCTTGAATGCTGTGATTGGCACTGTTAATGACGATGACACTGCAGAGCTGCTGTGTGCTTCAGCACTGGTTAGCTGATTTCAAGTCCTGTACTTCCATGTAGTAAGGCAAACCAGAAGCATTACATAGCCTCTGAGAAAGCATCTTATTCAAAACTCAAGTGTTAAAATAGCATAGACAAAAGGACTATCAAACATGATATCTGAGAAGGGGTGAGGTGTATAATCAGCACAAGCGCTTCCTTTCTTTAAAAAAAAATCTATAAACTTCTGTCCATCATCAGTTTCTAAGGCTAATAGAGGACACTTCTGAAATCACAGTAACGGACCCCCTGCTGGTGTAAATTAATGTAACTTTCTATACTAGAGATCCTGAGGTGCTGACTTGCATTGGCTGGAAATCTCTTGAGTGGGGATGCTTCACTTCTACCCAAACATAGCTGATAGTGTCAAAAGGTAAGATACGAGAACAACAGTCAGCAAAGAGACTTAGCCATGCATCAGAGTTAGGAAGTCACTAGCATGGCCCTGGAGCAGTGCTCCTAATTCAGCTTCATAATGTTGAAAGGCTGTCCACCTCTTTCTTACCAGATTGTTTCCACATTATTGGTTAGACAAGCCTCATGCAAAAGTCATGCCTTGCACCTATGGTGACTGAGTCATGAATTCCTAACTGTGCTCAGCACTGCTGCTTTCAACCACTTTGGTTGCTGAATTGTACCACAATAATGTGTTCACATTACCATATGTCATGCACAGAAAAACAAATCAATGAATGGAAGGTTTTTACAACAGCTGAAAGATATATTGTAATGTATATGTACAATTAATTGGATTAATTAAACTGCAGATGAAAATACATTAAATACATGAATCACTTCTTGTGTAAGACTATTCCCAGTGTCTGCACATGCTTCAACAAATCCAATCTACAAGATTTGCAAGGAATGGTATATTTTTTGTAAAGAGAAAGAAGAAAGTCTTTTTCCTTCCATTCCACATGCAGTTACCAAAGCACCAACAGATTTTCTGGCATAGAAATTGAGCAGAGAGTCTGGCTATAGTGGGAACTTCAGGAAGCTTGGTCCATGGTCTCTTAGCATTCTGATAAGAGGTTCTTTCTCCTCCTCAGGAGTTCAGAAAATAACAGCAAGTGTCCTCAGGTCAGCAGCTCAGGACCCCACTACAGATCCTCCTACTGAGCCATCTCTACAGTGCTGCCCATATTAACTAAAAAAATATGTGGATAAAATAAGAATTTCCATACTTCCCACAAACAAGACTGCAAGCTCAGAATACAAGATAGAGCTTACCCTCTGTTATTAAACAAACAACTAACAAAAACCCCAAACAACACAAAACCTACAAAGCTCCAAAATGAGCTAAACAAATTACTCACAGATTAAATTTTGAGTATTTTGTTATTTATATATACGATTTATGAGGGATCCAACACGGTGATATTAAAGAGATATTCTCAAACATCCAGAAATATTCTCTCAACAAGTGTATCTATTTGGAGATTTAGATTAGATTTTAGGAAGTTCTTCCCTATGAGGGTGGTGAGACACTAGCACAGGTTGCCCAGAGAAGCTTTGGCTCCCCCTTCCCTGACAGTGCTCAAGGCCAGGTTGCATGGGGCTTAGAGCAATCTGGTCTAATGGAAGGCCTGTGGCAGGCGGGTTGGAACTAGTTGAGCTTTAAGGTCCCTTCCAACCCAAACCATTCTGTGATCCTATGACCTTCTTGTTCAGATACTAGAAAGATCCCCCCCTTTTTTTTTCCCTTTTTTAATTTTTTTTTTTTTTTTTTTTTTTTGCTTCTGTGTTGCTCAGCCATTGATCTGGGTCACTGTGGATGTCATTGGCTGCATGCTATTGAGGTTACATGTTAACACTCCACCTTGGCTGTGAAAACAAGCAATATGGTTATTTTTCAGTACAGGACAACATGCATACAACAACAAAGACTGCATATGAACCTTGATCTGCCTCTCTAATTCTCTTTTATTCTCTCTCTCTCAATCATATATATGGGGGGGGGGTGTGTGTGTATAATATATATATATATATACAAGGCCATTTGTGGAGTCCAGCAATTAAAAAACGTAGCTGATCTTTTTGCAGGCACAAGTAATTAGCAGTGCAATTTAACATTGTTAATTATTCATAACCATAACGAAGCTCATTTGCATTTCTACCTATCTGATATACAACTGAAGTCAAGTATTTACATGTCCACCCTATGAAAACTGTACAATAGCTGCACTTAATGCTACAACACTGGTTTAACAGTGTACCTACAAAATCTAGATGCGAAAGAAGTGTTCAGGTTTTCAAATGTTGTCCTAATGAACCAATTGATAAAAGGTGTTTAGAAGCCTGAGGATAAAGGTCTGACAGGCACATTTTGGTGCCTCACTCCCATTAGAGTCACAAAAAGCAGAGGTTTTCCTCTGGAGGACAAAGCCTTTTTCATATGCCTAGCAGATGAGCTTATGTGTATTTGCCCATAAACCGTCACTTATTCCTATGTAAATATGCAACATAGATCAACTTTTAAGTACGAAAAATTAAGTCTCAAAGGGTACTCATGAAACATTTTTTTTTAAATACCTCATTAAGGTTTTTTGAATAATATTTATGATCTGACTAAAGAGTAATATAAAAAAATGCAATGATTATCCATAGAACTTGTGATAATCACGTGAATGCAATTTTGTTATAGGTGAAACATACGTCACTGGGCCAGAGACTAGCGAGATTTTCAGTGTGGGGTGAAATTTATGTCTGTGTTAAAAGTCAACCCAGGATCCAGACACTACCAACAAGCATCTTTACTGTGTGAATACTTTACAAAGCACGGTAACCAAATATATTGCAGGTGAAATTCTCCATTGTGCAGGGGTCTCACACAGGTCTCTGCATTACATAAGTCCTACTTAAATACTATTTCAAAGTTGCACAAATCTACTGCACAGGCAAGAAATTTCCCTTGGAAGAATTCCTTGAGCCCTTTGAAAATTATGTACTTTGGTAGTATCTATCACAGCCTCTTAAGCAACACATAAATCTTGTGCTGGCCTCTGCACAGAGGTAGGTACACCTCACAGAGCATCTCTCCTGTTGTGCAGAAACGTTGTAAAATCCTACAGTGCTTCAGAGTCTGCATTATGCAGACTGGGCAGACATGGCATATGTACAAGTTTCAAGGCAGCCAGTAAATACGGTAATTACTTAAATGATCAGGAGAACAGGGACGTAAGTATTTTACACTTTAGCTAGTTACAGCTTCTGGTCCTATGCTGAAATCCTCATTCCTCTGAAATTCGTAAGAATTGTTACTGACCTTGGTGAAGCCAGTATCTCACCCCGTCTTTTCAGCTGATAGCTACTTGTCATCACTAGCCTGTCTTCTAGACCAACCTCTGCCTCTGACTCAATTGGTGAGATTTCTCAGTTTCAGAATTTTCTCAAAAAACTTTCCCATTCTGAAGAAAAAAGCTCAAAACAACAAGAATCACCTATCCAGCACCCTCACCTGGCTTACGACTGTGGTACAGGATTCCAAGGCATGTATGGTTAAAAGAAATTAGGTGTTTAAACAGCGTTTAAACACCAACAAAGTTCCTGTGCAATAGCATTCAACTGTTCCCCACCCCAGTGCTGGAGTTCCTGGTACCCCGGCCACATGCTTCCAAGCATCACCACCACCTCAGCGGAATGAGCTGCCCAGATCTATAGATGATACCAAAGACCAAGAATATCAAAACAGGATTCCTCAGTAAGGTGATCCTGATGTGGGAATGGACATAGTAGGTCCAATTCACTGAACCCAGTCTCTAGGTTATTCTTAAACAGTACCTAAATTGAAAAACATTACAACTGGAATACAGGATACTCAGTCACCACCAACAAAGATGAGTACTTCACCTGTTACTTTCTAGGCCATGCTTATTAAATAAATCCAACAGGAGAAAATTAATGAGCTCTGTATCAGAACTGTCAGTAACTTTGCACTGGAGTTGCCCAAATCTGGTGATGGTTCATGTCTGATCTAAATCAGAAAATCAGGGAAATAGTCTTGGCTCTCTCATTTTCTAGGAAAAGCTCTAATGGGGTATATAAACGTTCTTGTGTATGCACTGCACTTACACTCCCTTGAGCTTTCCTACTTGGGGAAAAGCACACTTAAGTAAAAATAAATAGATAGATAGATAGATAGATAGATAGATAGATAGATAGATAGATAGATAGATAGATAAAACAAGAGGGAAAGGTTGACTTTCTGAGTAATCACTACTTTCATCTGAAATGCTAATAAAGCATACAAGTCCTCTGGGTTTTTTGAACCACCTTAGTGTTGCCCCCCTTACACTGTGTAGTGGGGAATTTATTCAGGGTTTGGGATTCTTTCTTGTGCCAAAGCCCCAAGAAATTCTGCAGGCTACCCTTGATCCTTGCCACAAAAGCTGCTGCACATTTTTTTCTGAACCTTTCATATCTCTAGCCCAGCTATTCTGAAGAACTAGCTAGCACAGACCTCTTCACTGTCCTTCCATAGCTCTTCTCCTCTCCCCTTCCAATTGCACATTCATTTTCTGATTCATGCTTCCAGGAATCATCTTTAACTGACATCTGTCTTCACCTCCCAAAGTCCTGTTCCATGACTGCTGGATTCTCTTTCCCTCGTGGGGATTGTGACCTGCTCCCAGTACAACAACTTAACATAGCATTATGTCACGCTCCATCAGAAATATCTCCCTTGGTAACAAGGGTTTGTCTTGACTTAAAATACAGAAGATAGAGCACAATCCGTCTGACATATTTTAGACTTGTGATTCAGAATGAGATGATCCGCTTCCTAACCCATCTTTTTTCTCGCCACTGACTACGATGGCAAACTAGCTTAGTTATATGTAGCTTCAGTCTAGATGTCTACATTTTGTTGAACAAAATTACAGCACTGGTTCTCAGATTACACATACGGTGACAAATGGGTTTATGGTGAACCAGTGGTTGAACACTGAATTCTGAAGACCACAGATTACTTGTAAGCAGTCTATGACAGGTCTAAAAGAAAGTTCAAGTTCTTGAATGTTATACAGCAATATACCTCTGTGACATCTCTAAAAGGAAGCACAGACAGAAAAGGTTAAAAACTACTGCACTGAATCTTTTCACAACAATGATGGTGTAATATTATTTACTCTTCACAAAAAAATCATAGAGTATAAGAATAGACACTGACCATTAACATACTGTAGCCATCCTGTACCACATATTATAAATCTGCTTCCTAAACTGGCATTGTGTTTGATCTCCATAGCATTCAGAGAATTCTTTGCTATATTAGACCATTAAAATGCCTGTTCTTGCTGACTTAGTAGCCAGTTCCTTGTCCTTCACATTTTAACATTAAGAATGACTTTTAAAGTCACTGTTCTTGTCACTATGAGTACATATATTTAACAATAGAAAAGGGATAGCTGGAGAGGTCTGCTTAGCTTAGGTGACTGTGCCATGAAAAGCACAGCTTGAAGTAATAACTTTAATAACAACCTAAAATGCCAGTGATCACCAACACAGTCATCACAATTAAATTCACAGAAGAAAAAAAATACAAAACTGAAAACAAAATCGTGTGGTCCCTGGGCCCTGTGTGAGTTTTCTGCTCAAGAATAATTTTCACCTGAAGCTAATCACATGCTTGAAACAGTGTAATTTGGGTTTTAAATAACTGTATTTTCTAGTGGCTGAAGACCTTTGGGCTCGATGGGGCAGTTACTGAAGCTAATTTTGTGGTTTGGCCACCAATTCCAACGCCTTTTAGAAAGTGCCAAAAAAAAGAACCCGAACTTTGACAACAGCTTGAAAAAATGCCTGCACTCTAACGGTCTCAGAGATGTGACACACATTATGAATCAACCCCATAAATCTATCCCGCAGAAGGATTTATTCTGACTGGAGCGGAAGCTCCCGGTGAAGAAGTTCCCCTGAATCCCAATCTCTCGACCCAAAACAAGCTGTTCCTCAGCTGCCTCGCAGGCAGAGCCAGATACTTCTGGGGCAATCCTTCCCACTCCTCCCGGATAAACTTCCATGAAAACCCAGGAGGTGGGAGGCCGGAGGGACGCGCTCTTCCCAGCCGTACCCAAGCCCTTCCCGTTCGCTCCCGGTCCCACCGCGGCGGCTCGCTGCCAGGCCCGGGGCCCGCGGAGCCCGGCGGCAGGCCCCTGCGGCGGAGCAGGCCACGGGCCGCCCCGCGGAGCCGCCGCCCCGGCCCCCGGCCCGCATGACATCATCGGGCCGCTCGGTATCGATCCCCGCCGGTGAGCGGCGGCTGCCGCTGTCACCGCGCCCGCCCTGCGCTGAGGGGAGCGCGGGTCCTGCTACACTGGAGCTCATCGCTGTCGCCTGACAGTGCTGCGCCGGCTTTGGGCTGAACCGGCTGCGAGGGGAAAGGCGGCGGACCCCGGGGGAAAGCGCCCTGTCGTCGCGGCGACTCCGGCCTCCACGGACCGCCGTACTTCTGAAGTACTGCCCCCCCGGCTCAGGGGTTAGGAAAAAGGAATTCACCGGGTGGGAATCGGGAGGGAAGAAAACGAGAGACTAGCGGGAGGATCCAAGCGGTGACAGGCGAAGAAACCGCCCCGTCCCTCTCCCGACAGGCTGCGATGCGCACCAGGGCAGGCGCTTCCGAGCCCCTCGCTTTAAGCGAAAGGGGCGGGAGGGGGGGTTCAAAGGCATAAACAAGCAGCGCAGGACATAATGCTTCCCCCTCGCTTTCCTCAAGCTGGGCTGCCCAGGCTCGCCAATGAATCCAGCTGGGCTGTGCACCGCGATGGGAACGTGCTGCCGCGGACGCTGCCCTCCCCTCACTGAGGAGGCTGCTGCTGCTGCCGGCGGTGCCGAGGCTTCCTTCCCCTCACCGAGGAGGCTGCCTCCGCCGCCGCCGCCGCCGCTGCTGCCTGCCCACCCCTGAGGACACTGCTGCTGCCGCGGAGCTGCCTTGCCCCCATTGAGGCAGCGTTACTGGGAGAGATTGTGCCGCTGCGACAGGGGAGGACGGAGCTGGGGGCGCAGTGAGCATGCGCCGCGGCGGCCGCTGACTGGGCTCTGCCCAGGTACTGAGGGGGAAAAAAAGGGAAAAAAGAGCAAGAAAAGGAAAAGGATTGCGAGAAAGGAGAATGGCAGGCGGCGGGGGAAAATAAAACAGGCGCTAACAGAGACCGCTCGGCTGGCGGGAAGGCGCAGCTCTGGCATGTGGGGATCTCCGGCACCAACAGGTAGGAGGAGAGGGGCCGGGGCAGTCTGGGGGTGCCGAGGGCTGCCGCAGCTGCCGGTGCGTGTGGGGAGGGCTCCCCCCGGGAGGGGGTCTGGAGAGGGGGTGATTACTAAAGAGGCGGCATGATGGAAGTGTGCTCAGACAATGCCTCTTCCGCTCTCCCGAGCTCCCCGCCGCGGGAGGCTCCCGCATGGCTCCGGCAGATGCGGCTCTGCCAGGCAGCGGCACCCGGGCTGCCTTGCAGCGCGGCGCAGTCCAGCCCTGCATGGCCGTGCGCGGGGGAGCGGGCGGCTTCGTGTGCGTGTGAGTGAGCGTGTGTGTCAGTGTGTCGGTGCCAGCGTGGGTCCGTGTGTCCGTGCGGAGGTAGGGCCGGCGCGCCGCGGGGACAGCTCCTCAGAGGAGGGGAAGCGGCGGGGTTGGCGGCAGGGGGGAGGGAGAGTCTGATTTCATGGCTTTAAAGCGGTGCCATGATCTGATCAGCCTCTGTTTACACAGCAGCAATCAGGCTCTTTTGTGGACGGTAAGAATGGAAGGGTTTTGCTGGGATTCAGTGGGAATATCCTTTGTACACCCGAGGTAGCATAGGAAACACTTGGTGTGAATAACGAAGGAGCCTGATCATTGCTGCTGTGGCTCCTGTCCCTGGCTCTGGAGGGAGAGGATAAAAAAACAACAACAAAACCTCCCTCCAGCAGCAGCAGGCAGTTCTTTATGTTATTTTATTGCATGAAATGTGTTCCGGTAGGATTCACTGGGAGGATTAGTGGGAATCACGGAGCCCTAATTAGCCAAAAAAAATAATAATTCAATTTATTATATGTTTATTTAAGCATTACGAAAACCAGCCTTCCTAAAGGACAGGCATTACATCTTGTGTGTATTGCCCATTTTTGCTCAGTATTTACACTGACCGTCGCTTAATATGAATTATGTTGAGGCTTTAAAGATTTGCATTAAAGCGAGGGGGTGGGGGGAGGGAGCCCCTAAAGCATCGTGCTATCGACTGTGGTGTACCTGTTTATTTGAGAGCTAAATGATAAAATTATGGTTTATAGGAGGAAGGGAAGGGGATCGTGAATACTGTTTCTCTTACAATATGCATGAACTAACACAGTGTGATTAATGTGCTTTGGTGACTTGGGTTAAAAACATAAATTCTGCAGGGTTTCTTTGGGTGTGATCCGTATCAACACAGCAGCTGCCTCTAAAACATTGACAAACACTGTAGCCATAAAATAAATGTAGGTAATGTCAAAATATCAGCAGTCTTTGTTTTCTTTTTCTTTTCTTTTTTTTTTTTTTAAAGATGTCAGTGGTTAGCTCTTGAGCTTGCAAACTGGGAGCCTTTTGATTCATAAAATCTCTGAGGCTTTAACTGCAAAATTATATATGCTACCAAATATAAGGGGCACCGGTCAGTTCTGAAACTGTAACAAGCCAAATCTGTGAAATGCCAATAATCGATCATGATAAACAGTAAGTATATATATATGTATATATATATATATATATATATAAAAGCCTCATGGTTTTTAAAAACAAACAATAGTACTCAAATTTACAACTTCATTTGGTTCTCCATAAATTAACATCTTTGTTAGCACTTTCTGACATCATTTCTTGTTAACTTAAGAACTGATAGCTCGATTTTTTTTCAGATATTTTGATGGCATGACAAATCAGAAAGAAGAGGATGTACTGTATGACTAGACACAAGATCAGTTCTGTTTGTGGATTACATTTTCAGTAAGATGTATGGATCTATTTTTTCCTTGTTCTTAAATATAGATCATGAGACTTGACTGAGGCAATATACATATCATCCATCCATCTATGGCGAACTACAGCCATGCAGCTGACAACATTTTACAAAATCTCTCTCCTTTAACAGCTTTTCTGAAACTGACTTCACTGGGTTTCATAATAGGAGTCAGTGTGGTGGGTAACCTTCTGATCTCCATTTTGCTAGTCAAAGATAAGACCTTGCATAGAGCTCCTTACTACTTCCTGTTGGATCTTTGCTGCTCAGATATCCTCAGATCTGCAATTTGTTTCCCATTTGTTTTCACCTCTGTAAAAAATGGCTCTACTTGGACGTACGGGACTCTTACTTGCAAAGTGATTGCCTTTTTGGGGGTTTTGTCCTGCTTTCACACTGCTTTCATGTTATTCTGCATAAGCGTCACCAGATACTTAGCTATTGCCCACCACCGTTTTTATACGAAAAGACTGACCTTCTGGACCTGTTTGGCTGTTATCTGTATGGTGTGGACCCTCTCTGTAGCCATGGCTTTTCCCCCAGTTTTAGATGTGGGCACCTACTCGTTCATTAGGGAGGAAGACCAATGCACTTTCCAGCATCGTTCCTTCAGGGCTAATGATTCCTTGGGATTTATGCTTCTTCTTGCCCTTATCCTCCTAGCCACACAGCTTGTCTACCTCAAGCTGATATTTTTTGTTCACGATCGCAGGAAAATGAAGCCAGTCCAATTTGTTGCAGCAGTGAGCCAGAACTGGACTTTTCATGGTCCTGGAGCAAGTGGTCAAGCAGCTGCTAATTGGCTGGCTGGATTTGGAAGGGGTCCCACACCTCCAACCTTGCTGGGAATCAGGCAAAATGCGAACACCACAGGCAGGAGAAGGCTACTGGTTTTAGATGAGTTCAAAATGGAGAAGAGAATCAGCAGAATGTTCTACATCATGACATTCCTCTTTCTGACCTTGTGGGGTCCCTATTTGGTAGCCTGTTACTGGAGAGTTTTTGCAAGAGGGCCTGTAGTACCGGGGGGATTTCTAACGGCCGCTGTCTGGATGAGTTTTGCCCAAGCTGGAATCAATCCTTTTGTCTGCATTTTCTCCAACAGGGAGCTGAGGCGCTGTTTCAGCACAACCCTTCTTTACTGCAGAAAATCCAGGTTACCAAGGGAACCTTACTGTGTTATATGAGGGAGCATCTGTAAATCTTTAGCCTTGTGAAACACTACCATTCTCTGCTAAGCAATTGTGGCCTGTAGCCATGTCTTGAGGAGAAAATCAAGAATGGGATGTCAGCAGTTGTAAGGATTTGGGCAACATTCTGCAGTCTTTGCAATAGCTCACCTCTAATCCTATTTTAAACCTAAACATGTTCCTGCTGACCACTGCTGAAGGTTTGTAATTAAGAACAAAGGACTGAACTACTGCCCTGAATTCCTTTATGTGGTTAAAATCTAGATTATGAAAGTAGCAGGTGCTAAGTATCAGTGCTAAATGCTGTGTATATCACTACATAAAATAAGACCATCAAAAAGATTAGCATTGGACATCTTAATAAATTAAGTTGATATGAGGTTAATGTGTTGATAAAACTAATTTTAGACATTTGAAGACCTTTAAAACATTTCATACAATTATTGTTTTGCAAAGACTGAAAACTGGGGACTCAAGTACTGTAACTGATTAAAGATGTGCCATGCATTATTGGATTATCACACTTACAAATCTGTTTGCCTTGTGAGTAAGTTTTGGGGAGCATTCCAAAGCAGTATTTTTGGTCAGATTTAGACTTTTTTTTTTTTTTCTTTTTTTTCCTTTTTTTTTTTTTCCCCCAAAATATATTACTCTTTCTACATACCATTTTACCTAACAGTGAAATTATTAGCATTTAACTGTATTCTATGTGTTTTTTGATGATTTGGTATAAAGTTTAGTAGACTCTTATATTTTTTAAAAAGCTAGATATCAGTCTGTTAGGCAACGTTAATGATAATATCCAGTCATAATTGAACAGTTACACAGAATAAACACATGTTGCCTTAAAGGGTTATCTAGTATCTTCCATTTTGTTTAGCATTGAAGCAAATAAGCAAGGAAAACTGAATCAATAACTCTGGTCAGTCATTTGGGAGTGCATGAGAGATCACTTAGTCCTCTTTTTTCCTTCTTACTCCAGTGGTTCCCAAAATCAGTATGCACATCACTGGGATTATATGATTTTTTTCTAGGTGTGCCGCCCTTTCTAGTTTGTTCTGAGAAACACAGGCAGTTGATGTATGTTTATATTTTAAGACAGCTGTCATGGGGAGACCGCAGCCTTAGTATGATATCTTGCACAATTTGTGAAGCATTTATTCTACTGAAGGCACAGTCTTGTTTATATTTTCTGCACATTTTGGTGTATTGGTTGTTTTAAATTATTTAAGTTTTAACTTGTGAAAGCATATAATATGATTTCTTAGTATTTTAGAAAAACATTAGAGTCTGTGAGTCTTTCCTTCTTTAAGATACAGATGTGTGGATTTCAATATAAAGTTGCATTTGCCAAAATTTACCTGTGTAGCTTGTTAATTTTCTTGGAATAAAATTTTACATTTTTCCAGTTATACAATTAACCTTTTTTATTTTGTCTAGTGAGGTAGCATGAAGTACTGAGAATGTAGCCATTATGAATTATTATCCTTTGCAGTCACTGTATTCCCAAACTGTAAATGCATGAATGATGGGGACCACAGGATTGATAAATGATATTATCTACAGTAGCACTATTGTGTAGTTTATCATAATTACCCATTTATCTGTTCTAATATGTCAGCTATATTTAAAGTTACAACACAGTATTTGACATCAACTTCACAGTTTAATTTTGGAAAATGTGTATATTTGAAGCACAACATCATGATTTGGTCAATCACAAAGAACATTGATTTTTCTTAATTTTTGGAGAGACAAGACTAGAGGTCTTAATTCAGTATTAATATATCTTGTCCTTTGTTGTATTTTTATAACCAGCAAGTTAATATAGACATACACAAGCAGCAGTCAATAATGGAAACGCTTAAATTTGTATGATAACATTATACAACATATGCAACAATTCATAGAGTTGTGTCTATATGTGATCAGACAACTTGATCAAAGATTTGGTGAGCAATCTGTTTGACCTCACTTACACTTTTATACTGAGGTTGATTGGTTGAGAGGCATGGCTTTATATACTGTGTTGAAACAGAAAAATTGCTAAAATAACGAGTCCTCATCAGTACAAGAATGTTTCAGAACGTAATTTGAAATGGGACCAATAAACTTCTACCAAAAGGACTTTTTTATTACACTGAAAAAGGCTTTGAAATTAAGGTAGTTAAGTAATTGTCAAAGAGAGCAAGAGTGAATAAAACCTGGATCGTACATGGAGAAAAAATCTGAAAGTTATCCCACTTAAGTTTATTAAAAGGTTGATTGGCAATAACTTCAGTCTAATTTCTATAAAATAGTAACCTTTACAAGGAACATTGATATTACATATTGTAATAAAGAAGTACATATAAATAAAGTTGTAAATAGTGTTATAGTTGTAGAAGTAGTCGGTTTTGAAGATTAGCCAGAAAATTTTCAACTATGAAATTTCAAAAGCTGCAAATCTGGGGCCTGACCTAACTCCTGATAAAGTCAGTTGGTGTTTTCCCATTAACTTCATTTGGAGCAGAAGCAGGCCCTAACATTTCTATAGTACTATGCTTCTGAAATACTAAGAAGGCTGTAATTACTATGCAGTGGGAAAAGAAAAAATAAAAACAATTCAAAATTATTTCCCTGGAAGTTTTGCAAGCAGTAACTGATGTAAATTAAAATAATAAACAGTAAACAAGTCTGAAAGCAAATATTTTGCTAAATGTTTTTCTTTTGATATGAATATAATTCCTTCGGCTAGCTGCAAAATGTGCAACTGTATTACTACATGGCAGAGAAGTACTTTTTTTTAAGCAAATTTTTATAATTGTTCCAGTAAGCAGTCAGCAAACAACTGAAGTATTATTTTCTCTATTGTTAAAAGAACAAGGGGATGTTCAGGGAAATTAAAACACAACATATGAAGTAATATTTCATGCAAAGTTATTACTCAGTGGAACTTACTGGCACAGGATGTCAAGTAGTTTAGAGACATTCCTACAAGAATTGTATGTATACATGAATTAAAGCAGCTTGCAGGTTTTGGCATTTTGATCCCAGTCAGCGTATCAAATCTAACATATTAGGGTATAAATTCAAAGGAGCAAGAAAGTTTATTCCAATTCAGTGCACTGTTGTGTCACAGTATGAAAAGCCTTTTGCTTTCATTTTGATACAGGAGTTAAGCTGTTGCCAAAGTTAAAATACAGGGCTGGTAGGTTACTCTTTTCGAACAGCAAAGAATGTCATACTATTTTATATCTGTATGCTCATGGGTAATGTGAAGTTAGTAGCTTTAATTTTCTTGGTGGCATAAGAAAAGAGTAAGAACAGATTCAGTGGAGAAACGGCTGTCTGCCCCTGTTGCTTTCCTGCCCTCTGTTGCCCTGCTGGCCTTTTGGACAGCCTCTCTGTCAAATCCTTCTTCAAAATTAAATGTTTCATATAGCGAGTCTTATCTTTCTCCTGCTCCTTACAAAATGCCTCAGCCATCCCTCCTCCCCAGCAGATAAGCTCCTACAGCAGCTTCCCAAGGTTTGTTAGTGTCTGCATTCCCTTCCTGAAGACAGAGAGACCACCAGTTCCTTCCAGCTGCCTTAGTAGTTCCTGGAGTCATCATTCCATGACACACTGGGTGTCACTGTCTTTTGGCTTTGCTGTGAAGCAGATGCTATTTATGTTCTGCAGATTAAAATGAGAATGGGGAAGGGGACAACAGGAAACAACTTCCCTTCTCCTAACTCCTTCATGAAGAAACCTCTATTATTGTTGCATTGCCTAGGAGCAAATGATTTTATTTAAAGCATATTTGGTGCTAATGACCCTCTAGATGAATAAAATGTACAGCTAGCCAATTAATACAAGGGTTTTGGTACAGCTACAAAATCTTAATTATAAAATAGCTTTCCATCAGTCTCTAGCCTTTGGGGGCAGACGAGTCCACTGACTCTATCTCCTTTTAAGTGCATTGAGTTTGTTCCCTTGTATTGTCTTTGCTTTCCCTTTCAAGCATGTGAACATTTTACTTATATTAATAGAAGTCCAGTATTGCAGCAAGCTGTTATTACTCATGGGCTTAAAACAATAATATAAAGGGGAACTCTGATGCTTTTTAAGGTGAATTAGATATTTTGACAAGCAATTGTTTTTTAGCAAATGTCAAATAAAACTGGGGGTTGCTGGGCTCTTTCATGGTTGCACAGTCAACTCTTAGTTATTGAAAATAGAAATGGAGTATCCTAACCCACATAAAGCTATAACATGGGTAATACAAAGCGTATGCACATTAGGTAAGGACTTCCTGTGTTACATTTATCAAGGAGTGGAGTTAAGCTGAAGTGAAAAGTGAGGTCAGAATTCAAAGAAAAATGGTGGGTTTCCTTTTTTTCCTTTTTGTTTTAGCATAGCACTGCTAATCTGCAACCTGGGTTACACACCCACAGGCTAGCAAGAGTTGACTGTACAATTCTGCATACCACAGACAACTTCCTTCTAGTTTATATTCATTGAGAGCTATATAAATGTACACTGCTAATCTGATTGACTTTTCAGAGAAAAGAGAAGGCTCAGTCTGAGGTACGGTTCTTCAAAGCTAAAATTCAGTATGTTCTCTGCTTGTCTTTACTGAAGTGATTCTGAGTGTGAAGAAACCAGTGATACAAATCAGTAATGATCATAAGCATTCTCTGGCTATGACCACAACAGGAGATGACATTTTGCAATTCATATGCCAGCAACAAATCAAAGAGTTTGATATTACACACCATGACTTTCCTTGAGTGGCCTGAAAATAGCTCATGCTTTATATTAAAAAAAAAAAAAAAAGAAGAGATGAAGCTGCCCATTTAAGTCGATAAAGTCTTTTAAGTAGCCAGTGTGGAAAAACAGGGGTGAATTTTAAAGTTTGCTCATTATAAGGAGTGAAGTGGTTTTCTGGTGTTCTTAGTTTGGCTGAACTGTGTAATTACGTAAGTATGCAATGATCAAAGGAGTGCCGCAGTAAATAAGTTAGATTTTTTTCATAGTCTAAAGAGGAAATAAATAACAACAATCATCAGCCATTTGAAATAAAATAATTGCAGATGTCCATATGTTTCATAAAATGTAGATAACAAAACGATTATTGACATTTTCAGTACTTAGTGATTTTAGGTAATTGATGCTTTTAAACAACGCCTTTAGACAGTGAGCTGGCTGATGCAGCCCAGTGAGAGACTTAATCTTTGCATCACTGGTTTTGTACTATGCTTTGTATTTAATAAGCACAAGAAAGGTAAAGCCAGAATTCAACTGTTATAATCTTCAACAAACTCTGCATCAGCTGCAACAAAACTTCTCCAAGTATTTGGCAAGTTACTGTCTCCAGAGATTACTCAAAATTGTCCCTGTGCTAATTCATGAAAAGTCTACTTCACGCTTATTAAAGAGCCATCCAGTTAAAGATGCATATTTTTTTTCATCCTTTCATTGGTTGGCTAAGACAAGTTCTGCTGTAATGTGGAGTTAAAAATCACAAATATGAAATAATTCATTTGAATTTCAGTTATTACACTACCTATATATGACATTGTTGTAGCCACATTTTAAATAACCCCACAAAGTTTATGTCTGAAGAATGTAAAAAACCCCAAACAATCACATGCTTCCAGTTCATTCTTTCTCTTATTTCCATTGAATGTTACAGTTTCAATTTAGGAATGTAAAGGCAAACTCTGAAATGCAAGTATGTTGGATGGGAGAGGAAAAATACTGGAAAGAGATCTGTTAAGGTTATCTTTGCAATATATGTATCATATATGGTACATATCATATATGTATTGCATTTTATCCATGGTTATAATCTGTCAGTTTGCCTACTTTTTCCCAGTACGTATATGTTGTATAGATACAATTTTCAAGCCACCATTAACTGCAGCATTTCCTGAGCCCTTTTATTTTCATTCTGCAACCATGAGGCTCAGGCATGCTAACATCCTTATGCAAACTGAAGAAATTGCTAAAAATACAAAGTTTTGCACTATCTCAGCAGATCAGGTCCTTCACATAGTTTAAGAGGGTGGCACAGATATTTTATGACTATTCTGGGCAGCAGGTTGGAGGATACAACAAACTTTTCACCCCTGTTTATGGGCCAGTTAAAAACCTGCAGTTATCCCATAAAGAAGCCACCTCCTATCACAGCCCATCATAGCCCTGTGACCCTTTTCATGTTGAGTTTAAGTTGGACTTTGGTTGTGCATGCTCTAAGTGGGTGAAATTCAGCAGTGAGCAGAGATAAGGAATGCCTAGACAACATTCATAGGCTACAGACAGGTGATACGTGCTTGTCTTCTCAAAACAGAACAGAAGAAGCAGAGGCCCAAAGGTAAATGTGTTGTGTTTTTTTGTGACCTGGTAGATATTTCATGCCTTGTTGGTCCCTCAGAAGTGACTGAGAAGATGTTTTATTTTTAATTTGGGGTTTTTGTGGAAAATGCTTGCCATCTCAGCTACTCCATTCCATCCCACCAATTACCAGTTTGATTTTATGCTCAATCAAGTTTATATACTCTTTAAAATACATATTTAATAGTAAAACATATTTGTAGCTTTGAACTGATTATGGACAGGTATATCAGTGTCTGTGCTTCCTCATTTCCATAAGCATTTCCTGTGTAACAGACACACAAATCCTGTTTTTTAAGTTAAGGCACTCTACAATTACATGTTTCCTGAATTCTCTGTGAAGGCCTTTAAACTTTGGAAAATCCTCCTGTTTGTTGATCCAGAATACTAAATGCAGTTTCTTATGGCACACCACAGGGAACATTTTATTTCTCTGACTGTAGGACTGTTTGAACATCAGAGACTGCAAATGTATATTTAGGTCCTGTATAATAATTTATTGTAATGACTGGGCAATAGAATCAATAGTGGTGGGACTGCTAGAATAGGATATTTCAGTAGCTGCAACTTTAAATTACATAGTAAGACATCTAGCACAAGGCAGAAATGCTCCTTTTGTAAGATGATTATATACATAGAAAGTAAACACACACAAATGAGTACAGTTCTATAGGATTTTGATTAACATATTCAGTCATAACTACAGCAAGATGGGCACAAAGCAAAAAAGAGAAAGTAGCGTACCATTTGATATGTAATCCATGTAACTGGCTCAGTTCCTACTATTCCTACTCAAGCAGAATTTTCCCTCTCTTGTGGAAAATTGTCTCAATAAAGACTACAAGATCTTTATAATTTACTTAAGTGTTTATGTTTTTTACTTGACCAGTTCTTAGTGAGAGCATGGCATAGGAGGACTTGTAATTTCTGTCATAGTCTATGGGCAAAAGCAAGCCTTTGATTGGTTTCAAGAGGGAAATATATATATATATACACACACATATAGAGAGCGACTTTTCTTAGACTCCCCAAAATAATGTAGTATAGTTTATACTATAGTGTAGTATAGTATATAGTATACTCCCCAAAATAATATAGTATAGTTTATAGTATAGTGTAGTATATGAGGGACAGCTCAGGGCACGAAGTATCACACTAGAATACAGTAAGTGAGTATAAAATCTTGATGCAAGGAAGGAGAGGGACATTTAGTAATAGCTTGCTATGCTATGTAGTTGTAAATAATGGTTTTGGACTCATTTGTAAACCTTCTTATAAGCTCCTAAGTGGTGCTAAGGGCATCTGCAGTAAGGTGGGTGTAGTGCTGCAGCAGAGTCCTTATCCCCACTTCTTTACATAGGGGTTGACTGGAAGCAGTACACATTTTAGGCTGGCTGCTGCACCAAACACCTTGTGTAGCAGTAATACTCACTAAACTCAGCAGCCTCAGGATTTCCTCCAGATGGGTTATTTGGTCACAGTCACATTTTTGAAATGTGTTTTTCTTTCAGTGTTTTCTGTGAGTCATTTCTGTTCTTAATAGGTGGAAAGAAATGCATGGAAATGGAATGAATGAGTTGAGCAAATCCTTGTCAGCCCAGTCTTGGTGTGAGGAATTTCATCAGGGTGTAAATAGGTGTGGAAGCTCCTCACAATTCTTCCACATCTCAGACACTCTGGTACTTCAGTGTAGTTAGCATTTGCACATACAAGGGGCTCAAATGGTCTGCCCCAGTCAGTATTCAGTCTCTCTTTGCAATGTTCATCTTGAGAAAGACACACACCATTTTTTGAGGAGAATCTTCTATATAAGTGACCATCCTCTAAGAGGTACATTGTCACAGAAGCTGAGATTTGTTGTTTCCTTTGGTATGGCAGAAAACATTTCAGTTTTGTACCTCTTGTATTAAAATTTCATGTTAAACTTGCTTTTTAGCATACTAACTTAAATATAGTATTACAGAAAAGCCCATTACCCCTCCCAGTCGGGAAGAGCACCAGTCTGTTAAACACAGTGTTGGTGGGAATATTTTGATCCTTTGGCATCAGTTAAATGCTAATTGCAATAACAATTATTGCAATATTTGATTGTATGAACCCCCTGAAGGGGTTAATTTCCTGCTTTGACATTTTCTTATGCAAATATCCTCATCCCATTTCATGCAAGACAGGTTTGTCAAATGTGGCTGCTTTGGGTGGTATTGACATCTAAGTTATGCCATCTAAGGACAAGTGCCGGCTGCTAAATAATTTATTCATTTAAATTTCAGAGGAGGCTATGAAACTACCACAAAAAAATGAGCAATGTATGTGATCCATTAAACACTGGCTTTGGTACCTGACTATTGTCAGACTTAGCATTCAAACCTCATACAGAATTAGAAACCAAGCTGTCAAGATAATTCCTAGTCACTGAATGTAACTATGAAATGGTATTGTTATATATATTCTACTTGACTGCTTCTTTGCAAATATTGAAAAAGTGTGTATGGTAAGACTCAGATGGAAAAGCCTTGACCATACTGAAATAAGTAATAAAATGCCTATTGCTTTCAGTGAAGGCAGGGTTCTATAAACCTTAAGTTCTAAAGACAGTGGATGCATGCCATGCCGTTGATGTATACGTTGCACTTGTATGCCCAGCATATCTAAGAATTTTTAAGGCCCACTTCTCATTCTTAAGCTTTTTTGTTGATTTCTTCATGACAAGGTCTTCATACTATGCTCTTACAGCAATGAAATCTAAACTCCTGTCGTAATTTGTATTTATGTATAACCACGTTGCTTAATAGCCTCTTCATAGACAATTACCCCTTTGTATTAGGTTCTGTGAAAAAGCAGCTGCTGTCTAAAAGCAAAGAATTAAAAGATAACACAAGATGGGTGCAGACAAATGGGATTCCAGGCAAGTGGGATTCCAAGGAATTGATGAGACAGTGCTGATAAGCATGATGGGCAAGGAGATCCCAGCATATTCAGGCCTTGTGAGGGGGAGAGCTGGGAGAGAGGAAAGGGAAAAGGAAAGAGAAGGGGAGAGATATACTTGAAAAATGAAGTTTTAAAAGAATTGAAAAGTAACGGGGATGGATTGTCAGAAGGGAAGAGCAGCTTGGGAGAAAGTACAAAGGCTGTTTCTTGAAAATCTAATTGTCAGTGGTAATTGTCAGTGATAGCCTGTCAACATGAGCAGATTGGAACCTCTTGATAAAGAAAGAAACATGATAGGCCAAGAGGAGAATGAAGTCACATCAAAGCTGTGGGAGAAACATAGCTACTGATTCACAGCATTAGGTGGAGAGAGGTCATTAGAGGTCAGGCTGAAAGTGAGGCTCAATGAAAACAATCGGTGAAAGCCAAGGAGACTGACTCCAGGTAGTGACTGCAGTCAGGGAGCTTAAAAAGAGCGGTAGAGATGGTGTAATAGCTGCCGGCATAAGTGGGATACAGGTTTGTCATTCCCCCACCCCCCCCTTTTTTTTTCTTTTTTTCCACCACCAAAGTAAGGAAGAGACTGCATAATGCCTGGATTGTATGGGAAGAGACAGAGGACAGAAGGTGACGAAACCAGCAAAGCAGTGGCTGAGGGTCAGGACCAGCTATTGATAAGGGTGGTGGGAGGTGAGGATAGCTGAAGGGAAGGCTGGCAGAAATACCAAATTTGGATGAATGTTCTTGGAGTAAAGTGATGAAATGTGCATCTGAGATTCCAGGAGACAGAGGACACTGGGAAAGATGGAAAGGATGATAATAACAAGAAAGGGGAATGACATCAGTCAGGGAAGGGGAGGGACAAAGAAGTGATGAGCAGCCATCTTGCAGGAGGATGACAAAAGCCAACAGTGAGGTCACCCAGACAGGAACGGGTTGCTGTTGTCTGTTACGGGTGCTGCTTATCAATTACACTGTGCTAACCTTTGGCAAAAGGAAGCAGTGTCAAGCCATTCCAACATTAGTGAGTTCTGGGCAACTGTAGTCTCAGTGCTCTTGTAGTGTCTTGTAGCCTGTATTACATCTGAGTTCAGTAGGAGCTTGAAGAAAGGCTGACTAGTGTCTATTATTTACTGTTCTTTCCTTTTTAACATCTTAACAGGAGTTTCTGTTCTACATTCATGTTCTTTTTCTTGCCCTTTTTTGTAACTTTACTAAGAAAAACTACATGTTCTTTGTAAGTGACACTATGTATTTAGAGTATGTTGGTCCAGCAATTTTTATAACTTTCAGACTGAATGATAGCTTTTCAGAACAGTGAAAGTGCAGTTTCTGTGCAATTTGAGAGCACTGCAGTGTTTTATTGTCATTATCTCCCATAATGGTGGTATCTTGGTCTGGTGAAGTGACCATTAGGATGAAAGCCAGTAACGTCCAGGTTTTCATTGCATCTTTGCCACTAACATCACTGCATGAGTGACCTTGGGTGATTCATATAGGCCAACTTTTCAGCTATCCACTAATTTTAAGCAATTCAAGGACACTTTGGGTTCCCAGTTTAAAACACTAGTGAACGTATTTGTAAGAAAATGCAGCACTCGTAAGTATAGATTGTGTTAATGTGGTAGGTGTATAGGTGGTGAAGCCAATCAAGAATATTCTGTTTAACTTGGTTAGCCAAGTCTTGGCCTTCTGTGGGAAATTTTGTCTTCCACTTCGCAGACTTTTCCTTCCTGAGAAACTGAAAATATTCTGGGAAGAAAAGTTCTAATTCCTGACCATTGTTTAAGATTAGGGCCAACAGTATCTTGAGATAGTCTTCCAAAAATAAGGTAACCAGATCAACAGTCAGCTTGAAAATGTGGGTTGAAAACTTTTTTTCTGTGGTGTTTGCCAGTTGAATGAAATGGCAAATAATATAACTCACTTGAAGGATGAGAAGCTTAATTATGTAAAGTTTCTAGATTGCTGAAACTCGTTATAAATCAGGATTTACCCCCTGTAATTGACAGGGCCGTGGTAAGATGGCCAGAGCTGCCCTAGGCAAGCAAATAATTGTTAAGAGTTTTTTCAGTTAAAGGTTGATGAGACAGTGTGGTGGTCAGCTTCCGTTGCTGACAGTAGACTTTGCTGACTGCAGCCCCAAAGTTTGGAGACAGCTGTGACAGATGATTTTGGATGTTCAGATAACCTCATCTTGCCAAGAGATATGTTCATTAAGTTGTCAAGGAACTGAAATGTATGCATTGCCCATCCATCTGGCATATAATTTAAATACAGCTGAATTCCTGACCTCAGATATGATATAAGCATTTCTGAGTAGACTTGACTGATGAATTTGCATAAACAGAGGCTCTTAGAATAAAAATGCATTTAGAAATGAAAGTAAAAAACACTCCTGAGATCTAGAGTCTCGTGACAACAGTGATAGATGGTAACATACTCAAAAAAATATTTCACTGAGTACTAACTAGTATTTTTAAAATGTTTGCACAGGATTTTTAGTACAATTAATAAAGTCTCTCTGTAGCCTGAAGAAAGGTGTCAGCAGTTGAAGTGCCTGAAACTCAGATACTGAATTAATCACAATGAGTTTTCTGAGGGCTGAATAGATAATCTGCATGATTTTAAATATTAAAAGCTTTTGTCAGGGTAGATGTGCCTGCAAAAATGCAAGCTGGCAGTTACACACGATTAAGTCACAGTTGTCTGGGCAGTTCCATATCTGGGTTACCACAAAATATTATAAATAAAAACAAGTATTGATACCTGATTAAAACCCCCCCAGTACTTCTGTCAGGTAGCAATGCTGTCATCAGTTAGGTGGACTTTGGCAATGTTGCGTTAACATCTTAGTATTTGAAACCAAATCATACTAATACAATGTTAGAACTCAACCGTGTAAAACCCGAGTGAGACATAATGACCCAGTGGGAACAGTAGCACCATGGAGGCTATGTGTGTCCCTTCGGACCAGCTTAGCCTCTCTTGGAACAGCCTAGTTCCCTTGACTGTCAGTGGACTTTCAACAAATAGATTGATGGTTTGATTGATAGGTTTAGAGAGGCATTTTCTGAATTCTGGAGGCTTTCAGTCCAGCTGCCTGAATCAGAGCATGAGGCTTGATAGTGAACACCCTTTCAGTCTTTCCTCAGGTCACTCTGTAAGAAAACTGCCTCACTCTTAATACTGCATGTAACATAAAGAGAAGACTTTCTTTTTCACTGTGCAGTAGAGCTGGTGCATGAATTTAAACTTCTACACAAGCAGGTGGCAACACTTTCTTTTCCACTCCCTTTCTCGGCATGGAGTGCATCGCTGTCTTCAAGTCACGAATCTAGGGATGTGTTTATCAACAGAGCTGATAGCAAAGCCTCCCTCTGCTGTATGAGGAATTTAAAGAGTGATGTATTTCTCACAGTCTCATGAGCATATTGAAAACCTGTTTCACTTACGGGCACTTCTGAACAGCCTGTCAATAGTTGTTCCTGCCAGCTCTTGTGGATATCCATGGGACGTCCATGTCACTAGTGTCGGAGCGAGTGACCCTGCCATCTAGTAGATCCTCAAAATCCACATGGAATTTAGTAGTTCTGAAGGGCAGAGACCTCTGCCAGCACCCACATGAAGAATATAAATGCAAATCTGTAATGTCCAGTCTGCACAAGTACTGCCCCACTCTGTCAGTTTTTTCCTTTCTCCTTTTCCACATATTACAGCCTTAAGACATTGTGTTCTTGGAGGGCAACAACTGCAGAACTCAACCATATTTGTCCCTATCCAACAGTGGTTCAGCAAATACTAGTTCATGTCTTGAGCTAGTTTCATTTGATACGCTCGTGCTTGCTTCAAAGTGTCTCATTGGAGGAGGGCAGAGTATGACCCAGGTGAAAATCTAGGCTTACCTGTCAGCACTGCTTAAATCTGTAAACATTTGCATCATCTGGTCTTTAGTCTGTCTCCATTGTTCAGTGGTATGGAGGCTCAAGAGCAACTTAAAGTGCAAAAGGCTCCATGATGTTCTGTCCAACATAGGTTCTTGCTTCAGCTCACAATGACCATCCTGTAGTACCTTCCTATGCATATCATCTAGCAAAGAATCCAGACTGGTATTCTGGGATACCTGTGGTGAGTTCAAGCTGTGCTGTGGTTATGAGTGTCCCATTGCTACTGCTTGAAGGGCATGTTTAAAAAAGGTGGCATGCCAGCTCTTGAAAGCCTCCTCCACCTGACTGCAGGCTTGCATCCGAACAGTTCAAGCTATGGCTGTAAGCCACACAACTCCCAAGGTGATTTCTACATCTGGGGTGTAAGGAAGTGCTTCTGTGCTCGGGATGTGTGGTGGTACAGGCATGTCCTTAGTCAACTGATGGACTAGTCAGGATACTCATACCTTTCTTGTTGTTGCTCATGCCTCTAACCCAAGCAGCACACTGAGCAGCAAGAGTTGTCTCTGAGGACCAAGGAAAGAATGAACTGTGGGTACTGCAGGGTGGGCAAAGGGAAGAATTGCAGCGGGAGGGAGGAGATGAACATTGGATTTCATTGTGAAAGAGGACAGATGACAAAAATTGCGATGTCAGAGGCATTATACCTAGGAGTAGCATGAATGCTCAGAGAGCAGAGGCAATGTGAAGAGACTGCGAGAGACAAAAGAGGTCTTGGAGCAAGGAGCAAAAGAAATGCATGGGCAGGCAGGCGAGCGGGTCTGGGTGAGAAAGGATGGTGATTTGAAAGGCTGCTGAAATGTAACCATTCATCAGCAGCCATTCTGTGCATTGGGAGGTCATTTTAGACACAGCCAAAGTGGCTTGGTTTAGGGGAAAACATGAATCATGCTTTAAAAACACAATAAATGCAGCCAGAAGGTTCTCAAAGAATACAGGGGTCAGTGGCAATTGGATCAGATGATCCTGTTTTTTCCAGGCCAGCTAGCAATTCTGGTGCACACTCTATCGAGGGCAGGACAAGGCAGAGGGAAGGTATGGGAGGCCATACTTGAAAGAGGTGTGTGATTTGATGCTTCCCTTGCAGCCTGTCTCACAGTGTGCTCCTGTAAGGCCTTAATTGGAACTGAAAACTGCTGTTTTTTTGCAGGACTCCCAAGGGAGAAGGGGAACAGCATTGCCTTTGCTGTAGTGGGGATGATTTCTTTCCTCCCTTTCCCTCCTGTGACACAAGCAGGGAAATAGATATTCCAGCCCATTGATCCTGCTTGGTGAATCTGGCACGGCATTATTTAAGATGACTGGAATTTTTACTTCTTTTTTAACTGTTGCCATCTGACTTAGCATTTGAAAAGCCTTGAAGATCATGTTATGTACACAAGCATAGATAATTTGTTTGTTGCAAGGACTGCAGTCGTAAGATGTGGATATCCAAGGCCATTGTGAAATTAAAGCTTAAAACCATTTAAGCAAGTCTGCATGTGAGTAAATAACCCTAGGCCTCCTGCTGCCAAGAAGTATCGAGGCAGAGCCCAAAGAACCGATGCTTTCAGCACAACACTGCCCTCTGGAGCTTTCTGAATCATTCTCGTCCCAAGCCGAACAAAGAACATCAGAGAGAACAGAAAAAGGCCTTGGTCTCCAATGTGAAAATGAATAGCACAGTGCTCAGAGTGCAGTGAGTGCTGAAAGCAGCTGTACTGCAAAAGCAATGGAAATATAAAGACATTCAACCCCATCACAAATACTGACAAATATTTTCAGCACTGAATGGAAGGCAGAAAGTAATTGAGTATTTTAAACAGACCTGGAAAGACTAACATACAATAATAAAAATGCTTTTTAATTTTGCTTCAAGGTGTTGGCAGCATTCTAACAAAGAAAATCAACAAGCTATTGGGAAGGAGAAAAATAATTTGCTCTCTCAACAATCTTATTTTAGATGCAGATCTTTTTCTGCTGTGCATCCTTTCACATTTTGATAGTGTTTGTGTCAACGCAAAGATGATATGTTACCTTGTGCTGTCAAGAGCTTACCAAAATAAACCTCATCAACAAGGCATTAAATAATAATATCACCTTTCCCCTGAAGTTTTTATAGTCTCTGTGATGTACTTATGCATATTTTTATAAGAACTTAAATTATTGATTCCCTCCTTCCATCAAACCTGTCTAACTGGTGAAGTGTATATAGAATGCAGTCCTGTTCTAAGCTCTGTTAAAGAACAATCCCTTAATTGAAAGCCTGGACCTGTTAGAAGTGAATTTCTTGAGTTTACAAAGAGCCTAATCTTGCAAATGCAACCTACAACCAGTAACAATTCATCATTAGTGATATTTCTGCTAGCAGATCTTATTCTCAGTAAAACACATGCAAAGAACTGGATTCTAGGACGTAAGAACCACATTCCAATACCTTCGCTACCCAGTATTTTTCTGTTAAAGTGAAAGACAAAAGAGCTGATGTTAGAAAGTACCTCTGGAGATCATCTAGATCAAGCATGTGCTCAAAGGAGGGTAAGCTAGAGGAGGTTGTTCAGGGCGTCAGGTTTTGAGTGCTTCCAAGGGTGGAGGGTCCACAACCTGTTTGGGTAACCTGTTCCAGTGTTTGACCACCCTCACAATAAAGAGAGGTTGGGTTTTTTCAATAGTTTTAGTGTTATTTCCTGTTTTTCAGTTTGTGGCCATTGCCTCTTATCCTGTCACTGAGCAGAGTCTGACTGTCTTCTTTTCTCCCCCAGTCAGGCATTTACACACATTGATAAGATCCCTCCTTAAGCAGTTTCAGCTAAGCAGTCCCAGATCTCTCAACATCTCCCCATATACCCTTAGTTATCTTAGTGGCCCTTGGTTGAACTCTCTTCAGTACCTCCACATCTCTTTTGTACTGGGGAGTCCAGCACTGAGCCCAATGCCGAGTAGAAGGGAAGGATCACTTCCCTTAACCTGCTGGCAATACTCCTCCTAGAGCAGCCCTGAACACTGTTGGCCTTCTTTGCCACAGTGGTTTATTGCTGGCCCGTGTTCAATTTGGGGTCTACCAGGATTCCAAAGGTCCTTTTCTGCAAAGTGGCTTCTAGCCAGTCAGCCTGCAGCCTGTGCGAGTGCCTGAGGCTCTTCCTCCTGAGGGGAGTTCATAGTGCAGTTCAATATTATCAGGGTAGTAGCTGCCAGTGTTTGAAAAGAGCAGAAATAATAACTTGGGAATAAATGACTCTGTTACTGTAGTCGAAAGAAAGGTTATTTGAATACCGGTAGACTAAGGGGAATGGATTGCAACAAACAGAAATGGTAAGAAAAGGGAAGCAGTGGTTCCCAGGCGAGAGAATGTCTGATCACAGAAACAGAACTCTTGAATGATTCACTCAGGGCTTGATCTAGTACCTATTTAAGCCCACAAGAGCTTCCCCATGGTTTTGTGGGGCACTGAATGAAGCCAAAATGTATCATGAAGAAAGGAAGAAAAGTTGCATAACATTTTTTTTTTTCTAGCCTGCTAATAATAATCAGGCAGCAGAGCAAGCTTCTAGAAATAGTGGGATATTCTGAAGAGATGTCATAAACTGAATTTAGAGTACTACAAATGTAAAAATGTCAAGTAAGAGCATTGGTAGTCTTAGCCTCAGTGAGGTAAACAGTTGCTTAGCTACAATTAGTTCATTATGTACATAAATTTTTGCAGGACTGATACATGTATGGGAAAGGATTTCCAGAGTAAACCACAACACAGAAATTCTACATTTCCTCTCTCTATTTCTCAGGGAATAAAAACTAGCTTGGCACTACAAGATTTAAATTCGTTTGTCTTAGGCAGTTAACTCCAGTGCAAGTAGTGAAGAAAAAGAAACAATTACACATTTTACCCTGTGAAACTAGTTATGGAATACTGATGCCAACACTGCAGTGTAT